>NW_022639692.1:416041-430448 GCF_010583005.1 Odontomachus brunneus
TATATATATATATATATATATATATATATATATATATATATATATTTATATTCAGATTCATATATTCGGCTGTTTGGATCAATATTCTTGTACAAAATAATGTAAGAAATGCACATATAGATTTACAATTAATCCAAGATCAATGAAGCTAATTACACGTTGAGTGATACCAAACTATGAATGTCGGCCTAAATTTCGACTCAGGTATTTCTATATTCTCGATAAGTTCGTTAAACGTCCGGAACGGAAATTTCTTATATATAATAAAGGATCTGATATACCTTGAAAATACATGATGAATCGCTGCTTGTGTTCTCCGTTCTGGCTCGCAATCTAACATCCTGGTTGCTCCGTCGTGGCACTGACACTGACACTGACACTCGCGTTAACACAATTGAATCGAAAACATATTGAATAACGTGATACCGATGAGAGACTAATCAAATATCTCAAAAGAGTCAATGAAATAGTTCAATCGCTCGAGAGAAATAACTGAGAACGTACACTGACACACGTGGTATGCGTGTCGCTCGCCGGCCCGGGACTGAATGGAAATGTGCGGAAAAGTCCGAGAACACAGAGGTAAATTTAACCTTCTTGGAAGTCTGGTTGTTTTGATTGTGCGAAGATACAATAGATGACACACCGACACACGCGTAGTCTGTGCTGTATATGTCGCTCGCCGGCCCGGAACTGAATGAAAACATATGAAAAAGTCCGCGAGCAAACAACGGCAAATTTCACCGCCCTGAAGATCCCGGATGTTTTGACTGTGTGATTGTTCGGAGCTCATCGATAAGCGGCGACCGTTGATGATGCGAGGAGCTGAGTTTACATTTTTTATCAATTGTTCTAGCACGTCGCATATCTTTTTCCTGAGCAGCCGAGCGTTGTGTTACATCTTAAGTAAAATATTATTGTCTAAAGAGAAAAATGTCGAGAAACAAAACGCGTTTAAGAAACCAACGCGATAAAGCAAACAGAAATGATTTGTCTAGAAGAGTTACGTTAATGATAACGCGTAAAGAGCATTACACTAAGAAAAAATAGAGAAAAAGAAGAAAAGGAAATATTTAGTCCACCCTTGGTGGACATTAATAACATAAAGATTTTATAATCTAATTTTATTTTTAAATCTAAATTTTCTGACTTAAATATCATCAACAACTGCTAAGATTTTAAGAGAATTTTAAGGAAATGCATATATTTTTTTACTTGGAAAATATACAGAAAAGAAAGTTCAGTTGACTTCCCAACTGAAATCCCCGATGAAATATGAAGAAAATCGGGGAGATTGGAGCTAATTGGCAAAGCTAATTATTTCTAGTATTTTCTAGTATTTTCTAACAAATTACATTCTATTCTAATAATATTCTAATAATATTCTTATTCTAATTAATTATTTTCTATAAATAGTTAAATCGTATACGATATAATAATAATAATCGAAATAATTTTAAATAAATTAAGCAAGCAAGATTTTTAAATCAAGAAAGATTTTTAAATGTCAAATATGTCTTTGAAATATCTAGCTTGCTTGATTCTAAAATCTGTTAAA
Organism: Odontomachus brunneus; assembly: GCF_010583005.1. Classification (NCBI taxonomy): domain Eukaryota; kingdom Metazoa; phylum Arthropoda; class Insecta; order Hymenoptera; family Formicidae; genus Odontomachus; species Odontomachus brunneus. The sequence continues at coordinate 417,600 of NW_022639692.1, forward strand.
AAATAGTAGAAATAATCGATTTTGCCAACTTACCCGCCAAATAGCCCCGGTTTCCCTTAGTTTCGATTAGCGTTGTCAGAATTATATTCAATCTCGGGATTTCTGGTTCGTTTATATTTCATCCGAAATTTGCTCAATCCAACCAAACTTTTTTTCCATATAGCATAAATATGTTATTGGTGCTCAACAAATGATTTTTATATTTTGCTTTTAAATAATTTTTATTTGTTATCTTTTTTCCTTAGTGTAAAAGACGATATTAGCACTATCAAGAGTTGTAAATGTGAAATTTCGAGATACTTTTGGGATTATACACTCAACGAGCGAATTAAATTTAAGCGAACGATTTAAATAACTACGCGCGCGCGGTTCTACGCCGTATTTGAGAGCTATCGGCCGCGCGATAATCACGTAATAACCGTTCTTTAGCGCTTTCGCACGTTTTTTCGATTAATCGTTTTTATCTCCGTTCGAATGTTCAATTAATAGGGGGCACACGAAGTACCGAGGAATATTCTCGCAATGGATCAGCAGAAATAAAAAAAGAAAAGACGGAATCCCACGTTCGACATAAAACGGGAGCTTTACGGAAAACGAATCATCGCGCAATGAAAATCCGTGCTCGGCGATGCGCGTCGACGATGCTTTCTCCGCCGTGTCAATCCGCGGTTGGTGATGTTCAGTCGGGGGTAAAAATTGTTTTATGTTAAATGCGGCCCGCGCGTACGAAGCGTGAAATTACGAATTCACGTGCTTTACATTACGCGTCAGAGTAACTAGATTAGCGGGTGAGAATCTGCAGGATGGATTCGTTATTTTTAAATTATATTTAACAGCAGTAACGCGCGCGCGTGAGAGAGTGGCGAGTAATGGAAAGTTTTTCCCCACCGTCATTTCAAATATTACAAGTTAATCTTAATCTCGACGCTATCCAGTTAATTGTATAACTATGTCGACAACGAAACTTTTCGTAACACAGAATAAACGAGGTTTTTTCCTTGCACTGTCAAGATGAACGCGGCGAGATTATATAACTGGTCATAGAGTTATGCGAGAGAGAGAGAGAGAGAGAGAGAGAGAGAGAGAGAGAGAGAGAGAGAGATCCAACCCATAAAATTATGATTCTTGAATTTTTGTCACGAATGGGTAGTCCATACATACAAGACAAAAAGAATTCAAGCATTATAGGTACCTAACATTAATTAACCTTTTGCGGCATCATGGATCATTCGGCCGCCCACGTTTTTCACTAAATTTTTAATTATTCTAACAAATTTCTTGACGATAAATATTGTTTTTCGTTTGTTTTCGTAGAGTCTCTAGTAAAAAATGTAGAAAAAATAAACGATCGTAAATTTTTATGTATATAATTACTATGAATAAACAGTCAAAATTTGTGCTTTTTATGAAAAAGAAATCATTTTCTACTAAACTATCATCAATATCAAAACGGCAATTTAGGTACTTATCCAAAACATCTTAAAATATTGTTTATTCGGTTTAAGTAAACAATACTCAGTTTAAATAAAGAGAATTTTTATTTAAGTAAATATGTTAATGGCACCCATCTAATAAATATTTGTTAATTTTTAAATATTTTTTTCTCAGTATACCGAAGACCTTAGTTACAGAATACAGAAATAATTTTTTTTAGCGTGTATCAAATTTTCATCTTTATTTTTCTCGAAACGTATTGCGTATGCAGTTGAATCATTCTTGCTTAACTATGACCAATTCTAAAACTCTCGCACGAATATTATGAACGTCATGATGATTACGAGCGGCTTATGGAGGGATGAGATTGCGCGCGCGTGTGTATGTATCTCGACGGAACGAGTCACGTAATTAAATTAATATCGACCGAAATCTTTCTTCTTGCTTCCGCTCCGTTGTGTATTTTAACGATTTCGATTTGGCGCGATTCCGCGGCAATCGCTAACGTTTCGCGCCTATATGTTTGTTATTTTACGCGCGAATTAGAGCGCGCCATCGCATGTTTATTTACAGGTATAACTGTCTTTTTAATTCATAACCCAATTTCCGCAGCGGCGTTACTCAATTAAAACCTTGCAGATTATTATTGACCATTCATCCTTCACAAGTGGTAGATTTACATAACGGATTTGTACACATATATAACGTAGAGAAACAACGTGTGCGCGCGCGCGCGTCCGAGATTGCCGCATTTCATTTGGAAGTGCACAGACTGTCCCAAATCTCTGATCCAGCGTGCGGTATTGCGACGTCAATTAATTAAAATTAAAATTTCACGCGTGCCGCGGCCGAGTTTTTGGCGGACCGCCCAGAAGAGATTGCGGCATGAAATTCTAATTTCAATCGTTCAAAAGTACCCGTCGCCAGTTTCGCCGAAGAGCGCCGCCACGTCGTCTTCCGTGGCTGCGTGTGATGACACTCTTAATATTTAGAGATTCATAGCGGTCGACAGAAGTGCGTCGTAAATGAGAAGGGATACGAGAAACATCGGTGTAACATTCAGTTTGGTCACTTCTTTCAACGACGTCAGATATAAAAAGTTATTTACGTGCGATTTGGAAGAGAAATCGAGAGCGAGTTATTTAAGGATTGTCCGTATCTCAAAAATAACATAAAAATTTTGAGAAATTTACTTTCGAGATACTGCATCTGAAAATGGTACAATTAGACATGAATTCATCTTTTTTTCTTCTTTCATCTTTCGTTTTTAATTTTGAGGCGTGAAGTGAGAACATAGAAAAATGTTATTCTATTGTTATTCCACACAATGTCATTCTACTAAAAAAAGTGATCATTCTGTTTACTTTATTTCTTTTAACTGATGGCTATCAAGAATATTTTCTTGATAATAGTCTTAAAATATACCAATTATTATAAAAATTATTATAAAGATTAATTTGAGAAAAGCTCATTATCATGTATTCAAAAAAAGAATTTATTCTGTTACATGAATATTTATAAAATTTTATGGAAGAAAAAAGTCTGTCTCTGTATGGTGTAAACAAACTAAATTTTTGTTTTAGTTTCATATTTTTGATTGAAATACTGAACTCGCTAGGATCCAGAATATATTTAGAATAAATTCAATGCTTGTGATGAATTTATGATAAATTTGCGCGGATATATAAATTTATAAAAATAATATTTGAAATAAATAGAATTTATTTGAACGTGGCATACAATTTTCTGTGTCTAAATCCCAACAGATATGATGACGAGAAATGATGCATTAATGACATATTATTAAAGTATATAGACCGTTTGACACGAAATTGCCAAAAAGCACAAGCAGATCAGGTAAGACAAAACGAAAAAATTCTCTACCACTTTTCAAACAACCACGCAAGATTTCGAGATATTAATTAAACAAGATTAGCGAAGCAATATGTGCGTGCCATGAGACGAGCTCTGTCTTATCGGAAATGACTAAAAGGCGACTGCCTCTGACAGTGGCTATCAGCTGACAGCTAAAGGTGAAGAAGGAATGTAGACAATCGTTTCTCGATGTATCGCGAGCGTGTCACATGTGTGTTGCTAAGAAACTTTTAAAAATCAAGTCTTCTTTACCACGTAACCATTAAACGCTAGCACACATATTGCTTATTACTGGAATTCTCTTTTTATTTAAATTATCTATTAAAATTCACTTACGATGTCTTCATAATGTTCCTGTAATAAATCTTCTCTATGCCGCATACTATGTATTTGAAGCGTATGAGTTCTAAATTTGTCACATGAAACTAAATATGACACCTGCATCGCATTTTCAATAGTAAATACAAAATTTTTTGTTGATTTCGATGCAACTTTTTAGTATGCGGCATTCATTATCGCTTATACTTTCACGCTGTAAAAGCATTTGCAGTTTTATGCGTGCAATTAGAATTCTACGAAAACGAGCCTAGCAGCATCGCCTTAAGAGGGACTAATTCAATTTTCGCTTCTTTTTCGTCTCATCGCACGTATGAATTCTTCTGAATAATGTACGTAAAAGTCATTTTGATTTCGCGACGAATAAAAAGCGATTACGAAAAAGTGCAATCTTATTTTTACCTCGTTGCGGCCTGTGGTGCACCTACACGCGCCCACAAGCACATATTTCGACAACGTGCTCCCTTTAACAAAAGGGATTGGGTCGACGTGCCAGACGAGGTTCCATTATTTATCCGACTCGCGCGGCTAATCTTAGTCGATTCATTTCCCATCTGCGCGACATGGCGGAAAAGAGCGTTTTCGCACGGGCCGACCGCGAATATAGCCCGATGTAATTTTCGCTGCCCTCGATTTCAATCCGTCCGTCCGTCACGCGCGCCAGAAGGAGAGAGGAAGAGAGAGAGAGAGAGAGAGAGAGAGAGAGAGAATTCGGCCGGCGAATAACGTCACCACGACGTCGTCGAGGCGATGAATTATCGAGCGGGCGAGTGGATTATTTCCAGGCACGCCCGACGCAGGATAAGACACGATACGCGCGCGATATCGAGGTGTAGGAAATTTCCTGCGGAAGGTTTCATCGCGGGAAACGACGATACAAACGTGTACACGGCGGACGCGACGTGCGATTCATGCTGTAACTTTCAGCCATGTGAACGTCGATACGAGCGACGAGACGAAGGAGCTCAATCGTTTAGCCCTACACAAAGGTGGGGTAAGTAACTTTTACTCATGCTGAAAAGCCTTAATCCTGGACAGATACTGATAAACAATGCTAACCAAAAACAACCATTAAGATAAGAGGATGAGTATTTTTTTATTTATTTTTACAACTTTAAACAGATTTTTTGAGAAGCACACACCCATACTGAAAAAAGGATTTGGTTGACGAAATTAAAATTTGCTTAAGATAGAATTTGGTAATTACAACCAAACAATTTATTGCCGTTACTTTGCTTTATTTTTTCAGTAATATATTTACTTCCCGAGTAAAAATTTATTCAGTTTCTGACCAGTAACTGTCCAGGAATTTTTGGTAACCAGCTAGTTTTTAGTTAGTTTTCTTGACTAGAAACTGACTGGTTTGGTCGACTCACTTCGTTAAAAACTTGACAGTTGAACTAGACAGTTTTAGATCAGTTTTTAACTAGATTTTGATCTAATTTTGATCAGTATCTAATTTTCTGTTTATTAGCAGTTTCTAAACAGTTTTTTTACTGATTTTTATGTAGTTTTTTACTATTTTATTAAACATTTTTTTATTGATTTCTGATCAGTATCTATTTTTTTCAGTTTATTAATAGTTATAAATAATTTAACTATATATGTATCGAAACCATAATTTTATTAAAATGAAATTTTTATAATTTTTATTAAAAAAAATTTTTTTTATCTTTAATATAATATTTTATTTTATTTTGACCAGGAACTATCTCAGAAAAATTCGTTAGAAATTTTCGATTTTTTGCTGGACAGAAAATGCACAGCATTTCCTTACCATTCTTTTTATATTTCTGACAAATATAAATACCCAAAAATACTGAACAGTATCTTCAGAGTTTTTACTGGGCAGAAACTATCCAATATTTACTTACTATTTTTACTTACTATTTTTTCAAGTCTAGTTTCTGACTAGTAATTGGCCATGGAAAAATAGCCAGTATTTTCTGCCAAGTTTCAAAACAGTAACTGTCTAATTAATCCTAGCCAGTAAAAACTGTCTAGTTACTGGCCAGTAATCAGTTTTTCCTGAAATGTTTCTACTTGGGTTAGTCACTAAGTTTTCAGTGTAAACGAACGTTACTTCCTCTACCTTTTGAGAATTAACGCAATGCGAAATTAAAAGATGTACCTCGGGCGTTTACAAAATATATCTTCCGCTCGTGTTTCGAAAAATGAAACAGGCCCGTGTTATGAAAAATCCGGTTGTTTCATCCTAGCGCACTCTTCTAGTTCTATATCGAGTAAATCTGAAATTTTTACGCCGAAACGAGATCACGCGCGATTCGTATGAATATTTATACGTTTGCCATTATTCTGACCGATCTTCGCCGTGTTGCTCGCTCGCGAGCTGCCTCACACGATTCGATGGCGTGCGCGAATATCAGCATCGACGCGATATACCTAAGTATCATTTTATCGGAATCGTGTAACGTGGTTTTAATTTCTTATTCGTTTCTTTTTTTTTTCGCAAAAATTACGCGCAACTTCCCTTGAGAGGATCAAACGGTATCTCTCTCTCTCCATCTCTCTTTTCTCCTATCTCGTTACCATATTCACAAAGCCGCAAAGATTACGACTGATAACGACTATTTCCGCGTTTTGCCGCAAGATCGAACAATTCTCGCCCGTGCAAAGAAAAAAAGAACACGACGTGGAAGATTCCTCCCGTCGAACTTCGCGCTCTCTCCATCTTTCAACGACGCCGCGGACTCTTCAGTCTTCACGGTCGAATCAATTTTTTTTTTATTCATGTGTAAAACTGCGCTTGAAGTGCGATGAAGCTGCACTTCCGCCCGGCGTAAAGCCGTTATGAAGTTTCGACTTTGCCTTTGTAGATTTTCATATTCGATAGCAGGAAGTTGCTAACGTTTCCCTTTGATGTCAAGCGATGAAATGTGCGTTTTTTAAATTTTCTTTTTTGTGACAATGGAATACATGCATATCTGTGTGCCTGTATTGTGCTGCTTCGCGCACAGCTTGTTTCCAAAGGGGATTATTATACAGTCAATTTACGCGGAAATATCTGCTTTCGTTACTACATGAGACCGACTGTTCCCGCTGCGGTAATTAAAACATTTCGCCTCGGCGTTCAACGCGCCACTCACGGGGCTTCCCGTTCTCCACGACCGAACTTGATCGAATACCGGCGCCTGCGAAATTCCATTTCGGCAAAGCCTCACGCGCACACGCCTTGTTTATCGCGGGGCAACATCGATCCCCGCGCCGCTAAGAGCGCATAAGAAAATATCAGCACAGTTTCCGCAGAAATAAACTCGCCCGATATACACGCCTGTCTCGTCGCCGTCAAGCGCATTCGGGGGCTGGAGGAATGCGTATCGCGACGACGACGACGATGTCGACGACGACGACGACGACGACGTCCACGACGGTGATGGTGGTGGAGGCTTTTAAAAGGGGACAAGGAGGCAGCGTGAAGGAGAACAGACAGACGCGAGAGAGGGCGATAGGTGCCCGACGTCTGCATCTCAATGGCGCATCCCCTTAGATGGAATTCGGGAGATGCACGTGTAACCCGCGCGGTGTACCGCACTCACTCCCCCTTTCCTCTCATTCTGTCGCGCTCTCAGCGACCCTCCTCTCGGTCTCGCTCGCTCCCTGTGTATATTTGGACCGCATTCGTACGCGACGCGTAAATACACGGAGCAAGCGTGCGTTCGCACGGGGTGTGCGTTGTAAACAGCATATTTTCTGACTCACTAGCGCAGACGTAACGCGACGCGCATATTTAGGATTCGGTGTAGCGCGCGTTTCCCGTTCTGCCGTTCGCCTCGTCTCACCCACACCTCTTGTGTCCTCGTCACCTGACTCTCTCGCTGTCGTCCTCGCGCAGAGCTACCCTTCCGATCTCCTACCGACAGACCGACCGGTCGCATCCGCCTGATGTGAATTCGAATTACAATGTGCCACAGCTCAGACGTTACTTTCGATCGTGGAACCGCGGCTACGAGAAGGGTGGATCTCGAGTCCGTCGTAAGCATCGTGACGACACTTGGCTAATGCAGAATGTGACGGGGAAGGTAGAGTAAAATACACAATTATTGGCATCTTCTTAAAGCAACGCTGGACATTAATTTAAGTAATATGCTCATTTCATAGAAAAATATTCAATTTCTTTTGATTTTCATTATTGTACTTTTTTTTAAGCAAATACATTGCAAATACAAATCTATATACAAATGTCAAGTTAAATGTGTCACAAGTTATTATTTCTAAAACTAAGCGAAATATGAAATATTTTTTTCTATCAGCTGTTTGGTATAGAAAGTAGTACTTGATGAAATTCGTTTTCTTTTAGGTAAACTCGTTAAGGTAAATTCAAGGATATTTCAATTTTTAATCGTCAACATAATAGTCTGCAACACTTTTAACTTTACATCTTGTATATAAAATAAAGTGTTTATACTCCTTTGTACACTCCTAAATCCTTTGATCGATTTAAATCAAATTTTGCATGGTTATTCTCTAGGAAAATATAGGATACATAAAGCCTGGACATTTCTCATCCTCTTCGCCGATTTCATCCCGCTGATACTTTACGATAAAGGAAACGTCAGTAGTTTTAGCTAGTCAGATATGTTCTGTATTCTATTCCTCAAAATTCTCCGAAGAAAATAACAATAAAAAGAAAAAATATGTTTATTATATTATATATCTAGATATATTTATTTAAAAAATCTCCACTTCCTAAGGGCAATTGTGCAATCATTTTAAATCATCACTGAAAAGAAGAAATTCATTGAATAAAATCTTATTTGATTAAAACAATCGATAAAATGAAAATAAAAATAAATTGTTCATAAAAATAAGAAAACAAATTGGAAAACTTATGTATTTATTTGTGTTTATATGACACTCTGAGAATGAAAAATATTATTACTAGCTCCAAGATCAATTTGTCTGGATTCTAACTTGATTAATGTGCAACACTACTCTCAAGTCACCGATATTCCAGAGAAACCTGATTTTTGCAGAGTGCTAATGACTAAGAAGGGGATGCCAATAATTGAGTGTTTTACCCTGTACACTTTTTTGAAGGATGAACGAGGTGCATTACGACGAACGTTTACGCGAGAAATAGTCTCCGTTAGGGAGGAGCGCAGAGTAATCATCAATAAGACTCTCACAAAAGTTCTCACCGTCCGTCATTAAATTTCAGACTACTTGCAAGAACGCGTAGAACTTACTGTTCTCTCTCGCGGCGGATGGAATACCGTATTACAGGCTAAACTTAGGAACTCTTGTTGCGCTGGAATTCCCCATCTACGCGTACAATATCTAAGATGCCGCAAAAATGGCAGAGGAGTTCGTGTCTACGGATTCTTTAATACATTTTTTAATATAAGTCGATGTCTCCTTAATGAAAATTTGCAATCGGATCTTCCCTTATTCTTGGGATTATTTAATATTCTATAAAAAATTTTCCAAGTCACTTACGCAACTGCATCTCGAATTAAGATTCTGTTAGAACGAAATGCATATGAAGCGAAACGAAGAGGAAGCTTCTTCTTTCTCTCTCTCTCTCTCTCTCTCTCTCTCTCTCTCTCTTTCTCTGTTCGTAGTCTCTCGCGAGATTCAGCGGGAGAAAACCCCGAAATACGCAATTTGGCTGCAAAACCGTCGACGTCGTGGCGAACGACAGACATCACCGGTGTCAAGGAAGACACTTCAATTTTTTATACGCGCTGTTGTACGAAGAAAAATTGCCTACGGAACAGAACGGAATGAGGTGAGAGCCCGTAGGAGTCGCGGACTTACGCCCCTGGTATTTATGCGATCGCTGCAATATTAATCGCACGCGAGCCCATAACGCGTTATGAAAAAATGCGAGCGTATCACGCCTGGCGCTCACAAATTGCGAGTGTCAAACACGTTGGCCGCGCAAATAAAAGAAACTCGCGCAAATATATCGTGGCAAATAGCGCAGCAGAGCTTGGCCCGCTGAGGATTGCTGACGTTTAAATGTATTATTCGGCGCGTGACGTAGAACGCGCCTCGCTCTATGCGTTCTCCTTCGTGTATCCACCAGAATAGAATTTTATATGGCGAGAAAAGCAGGTGAAGACGCGCGCGACTGCGAGGAAGACGGTGTCGCGACTCCACGAATGAAAATAGCGCGGCGACAGTATATTCGCGCGCGCGCGCGCGCGTGCGTCTCGGCAATATGTCTCTCGCTGCCGCGGAAGAAATGTGACCGAATATGTATCCAATTAAGCGTCCCGCGCGATTCACACTCCCGCGCGGAAGTGCTGTCCGCGCGCCGCGTGGACTAATTTCCTGCGATCGCGCCTCCGCGTGACTTCCGTCACTTCCGACACGATATCGTCGATCATCGCACAGTGCGTGCCTTTATCCGTTATAGAGGAGAAGCGTGAGCGGGAACGGCGAAAAAAAGGAAAAGAGAGAGTGCGGTGTTCTTTTGTAAAAAAAAATTAATCACGATTGAATAATAAAATTCCTCACGCCTATGCATTATGCACACACACAATCCTGAACTAGCCTGAACATTCTATAATCCTAGCTCCAAACGAACTTCTTGATTACGCGCAACATGTCCACGTATTCGTGCATCATAACTGCTGATTATCCCAAGGAAACGGCTCAAAATAAATAACGGTCATAATGCACGAATATATACACTTGGTTACTAAACGGTGCGCCACATTTTTTCGAATGAAGTTGCAACGCTCCTGCTTGTCACGAATTAAGAGACATTGTTGACGTGTTCGCGCTGTAATCAATAATGAACAGGAGTCGAAATGATAGTATAGAGTGTGAAAATAAATTTGATTAATATAACATTCGTTGTTATCCTTCTGTAGTTTATAAATTACGAACTTGTGAACTTTGAAGATTTAAGTACATCTCTTTTTATTAACCGAGTGTAACCTCTTTTTAGTAACTGAGTGTACACACTGCGTGCAGTCAAGAAATCCGTTTTCGTAAAATCTTTTAAAAACTTCTTCACTATTTTATAGTTAAATAGTAAATTAGTTAAGAAACTTTTATAAAATCTTAAGATTATTTCCCCGAATTGTGTTACATTGAGAGAAAAGTATCTAAGAAAAAAAAATATATATTATATACATAAATAATTTTTTCAGAGACATATCTCTCATCCCGCTCCACACATTTGTGAAATGTTCCCGATTTGAACTTGGAAGATCTGATCACACATTACATAGTTATTTATGATAACAAAATATTTTTTAAATAAGAAAAAATATATATTTTCTTACAACTTTAAAAGAAAATCTTAATTTATCATGAAAGAAATTGCTTATTCTGTTTAAAGGATTTAGATTTAAGTAAATGTTGTTAGTACTCGTCAAATACGGTAAACATCCTAGTGATTGAATGTATACCGATAATTGAATTACTAATAATATACTTGTGTTTGTTAAGATGCTTATCAATAAATAAAACAAAATCACAAAGTAACTAAATATTTCTTTTTATTTACTATATTATTTTGTATATTGAAAAGCATTTCAACCAAGAAAAATACAAAACCAATATGTTAATCATTGGGACATGTATGTTCGACCACTGGGATGTTCTGTATTCTATTCCTCAAAATTCTCCGAAGAAAATAACAATAAAAAGAAAAGAATATGTTTATTATATTATATGTCTAGATATGTTTATTAAAAAAATCTCCACCTCCTAAGAGCAATTGTGCAATCATTTTAAATCATCACTGAAAAGAAGAAATTCATTGAATAAAATCTTATTTGACTAAAACAATCGATAAATTAGAAATAAAAATAAATTGTTCATAAAAATAAGAAAACAAATTGACGTTTACCTTAAATGTTTGCTGTGTTTTAGATATTTTTCTCTCAGTGTACATACAAGTGCGCGTGCACATAAAGACAAAAGAGAACGTAGAAATTTGCACAATAAGACACAGTTTTAGCCGATAAATCAATTATAAGGGAAAAATCATTTCTTTGATAAACGTCGAATAAGAGCGTTCGCGAAATTTCGATCATTTCGTATTGCCGATGTTGCGTCAACGATTTGGCAAAGGTAAGCGTGCGAATGTCGCGACGGTAGGTATCCTCGCGGGCATCGCATTCTGCGACGACGGGCTCGAGGAAGAGACAAAGAGAGAAAGAAAACGAGAGAGGAAGAGAGACGTCGACGTCGCGAAAACTCGGAGAAGTCCTTATTTATTTGCGGACGGAAGCGGCGCGCGAGGATAAGGTGACGCGCGAGGAATTTCGAATAGGGCGACCCGTAAACCCGCATCCGGGCTAACTTGGACCCGCACGCGAGCACGTAGAGAGGTGCGCGTGTATACCGTCGCTTCTCGAAGTTGTACGTTTTACGGACAGACTGGTGAACGGACGCGGTGGTGGTCGGCCACTTATTTGCGTGACTTTCAGTCACGATTCTTATCGTATCGCTGAATGGATGACGTGATGTCACACTCGTACACACACGGAGGGAATATTATACACTGAGGGAGAAAATATGACAAAAAATAGGAAGTACTTATTCGGTGAGCACTAATAACATATTTACTTAAACCTGAATTCTTTTATTCAAGGAAAAGCGAATTTTCTTCTCGGCCTTCTAGAAGTTCTTCTTTTATTTAAACAGAATAAACAATTGTTCTCATAAAAAGCTAAAAGCTTTCGAGAAAATGTGTATTTTCTTGTTTGAAAAATATTTTATGTCAGTGTAACTTCACTAGAAATATGACGAGGTTTTTAATAACACATTTCAATATAAAATATAAATGGCACATATGAAATGACGGGATAATAAATTATCGCAGAATAATGATTTATTTCTCGATTAATTTTCTGGTAATTTCTACAAAATTCTCTGCATACAACGAACAAATTATCGACTGTGCGATCCTTCGCTCATATTTCGGTTAACGAAATATACGAAATTAACTCTTAAACGACAAGGTAAAACTATGGAACATAAACAACAAGATGAGGTTACGTGAACTTATCCTTTTTTTATTATGTATTTTATCAGTGTAACATCTAATGTTGGCGCAAATATATCACAAAGTTTTTCAATAGATTCCATTAGAAAATATGAATGAGGAAGATCATAATTGATCTTATCTTGTTGTTTAAAAATTGATACGTGCATCACAACATTTCTAAGTTCGCTCTCTCTCTCTCTCTCTCTCTCTCTCTCTCTCTCTCTCTCTCTCTC
>NW_022639692.1:431233-436097 GCF_010583005.1 Odontomachus brunneus
TCTCTCTCTCTCTCTCTCTCTCTCTGTCTCTCTCTCTCTCTCTCTCTCTTTCTCTCTCTCTCTCTTTCTCTCTCTCCCCTCCCCTCAGTTCTCTTATAAAATATACCCGACGTAATTATAAATAATTAAAACAAATCCGATTAATTTCTTCTCTCGCGCCGAAATAGCAAATCACATTTTAACTTTACGTGTTCCGCCGTTTCTCCGGTTTTTACATTTGTCAGCATTCTACGTGTATTCAGCTCTCGTGGACCAAAAAAAAAAACAGAAGGAGGAAACGAGAGGAAAAAAAGGAAAGAGGGGGAACCGCATTCACGAGTTGGCCCGTAACGAGCGGCCATACGGCAGTGCGGTAACGCGCGTCTGCAAATGGATTCGGAGCGTACGTATGTACGTATGCGCAGTTGCCTTTGTGTTAGCGAGATGCGAGGCGTATAAGCTGGATCAAAGAGAGTTCCCACGACTTCGCAATTCGTCCTTGCTCGTACTTTACTGCCGCGACCGGAGCCCGCGAGCCGAAGATCCCCTCAAAGGAGACGGCCTTGCGGCTGACGGGGAAGAGGGAAGAGGAGGAGGAGGAGGCGGAGGCGTCGGCGGCTGTTGGAGTCCTTAGCTGCCAACGTACTCTTTCTCTGTTCCTTTCGCGATCTCACCGATACACACACTCTCTCTCTCTCTCTTTCTCTCCTCTCGGAGACAGATAAAGGGAAATGCTCGGAAAATATAGTTTCTTTACGTACTCCACGGCCGGAAATACGTCCCGCCGGCGCAAACAGCGAAGTTTCGTCGCCGACGGGCTGTGAACGCGAGACTTCTTTTTTTTCTTTCCGTTAACGTATAGCCGACAGTAGTCACAGACGAGAGAGTAACCTTCGCTCGCGTGAGATTAGCCAGGTGCGTTCGCGCCGAGTGACGCGGAAGGTGGCCCCGTCCGTCTCTCGACACGGACAAGTCGGCACAAATATGTTCTCGCGTTGGCTCCTCTTACATTTGCCGATCGAACGACGGACCTCGAGCACCGACGACGAGAAAGAAATGTGACTTCAAAAGTGCCGAATTATGTCGACCGTTATCGGCAACAAATGAGCGTAATCGCGATTTTGCAGGGCACGTGAAGATGATAATAACAACGACTTTAATCTGCATGTATTTATCAAAATTACGTATGCCCGGGAATAACGGTGGAAATGTCATTCGCGGAAAAATATACTTTGTCCCGATTCGAAAAATGGTAAATAACGATCATACCTTTCGCACGACGCATGCAAATTTCAGCCGGGGGCCGGCGAATTTTAACGACCCGCATACATATTTCATTTTCGTAATGTCACGTATAAACTGATTAATAATCGTTACGCGTTTTATACGCGTATTAATTAATAACCTGTTACTGCGTACACTATGTGTGCGCGCACGGAGAAATTATTTACTTTATGGTTGCAACCCGCCCCATGTGTGACCTCTTTGAAGCTAGTAGGAGCAAATCAGCAGAATCAAACTGGACCTACTACATTATTTAGTATTCATTTTGTACTAATTTGTACCCCGTGTCGTTTTAGAAAAAAATAGTAATTTAATATTAAGCCAGCAGAATCACATAAAAAAAAAGAAAAACAAGTACATAAATAAAAAGTGTACTAATAACAAGTACATAAATAAAAAGTGTACTAATTTGTATCACTAAAAAAATATTGTATCTTGCGTCATTAAAAAAAAATAATATTAAGAAAAAAGAAAAAAAAGTTTTTTTCTCAAAACGGTACGAGGTACACATTTTTTTTATACAAATTAGTAGAAAATGGGTGTTAAATAATATAGATTTAGATTCAGTTTGATTCTGGTTTAATTTGGTCCTGTTAGCTTTAGAGAGGTCCATATGTGTATATGTGTGGAGACAGGTGTCACGTCCGAGAAAATTTCTTTGTATACACGCGCTTCGTTAACCTTTATTTTAGTCACGCGCGCGCCCTTTGATTGACAGCCGCAATACTTTCCCTCGATGAGTTTCGCAACTCATCCCCGCGTAGAATTTATTCTTCCGCAATTCGTGGGAGATACATTTTTCCACTGGATACGTTAAAACTTATAGAGGTAAAAGTGCCGCAACCCTTAGCCCTCCGCGTACAATATTGGGTCTGTGAGATCCGAATGAATATTCAATCGCTCGCCAACTTTCGTAAAGGGTCCGGGAAAATTTCAAAATGGCGCAAATCTCTTTGCAGATCTCGATTTTGTTGCGTTACTCTTTTATAACTGAGAATTTTCTACACTGGGAAAAAATACTCGAAAAAATTTACTCTTGGGATTTAAAGTTTATCCATAAAGAAATAAACTTAAAATCCTATGAGTAAGTTTTCAAGTATTTTTTCTCAGAGTATAGCTCTGTGGAAAAAAGGTGTCCAAAAGTATTGATTTTCAGTAAACTTATTACGAACATTGCCCAGATCTGACAGACCCAGATTGCACTGCATGTCCTAAAAAATATAATTGTATAGTCGGTCGGAAATCGGTTTGCACACTTTTTCTCGAATAACGTTACAACGCTTCAAGCTATCAGTACGGAAAGCCATTGCTGACATGTATGCGCAATAATCGATTGTAAACTTATAAGAATCGCTCTTCTCCGTGTGTATGTGTTCTCTTCATTCAAAATAAATTTTTTCGTCCAAATTTCACAAGTGCACGGAAAAAATTAATTTTGCTCTTTTAGTAAAATCGTCGTTGCTATTGCATATTAGTAATGACATCAAAAAAACTTAGTTAACATAACTAATTTTACAAATTATTCGTTATCAGGGCAGAAATAGTTTTGTTACCAGGATAGAAAAAATTTGAGTGTATTTGTCCGAAGAATCACGTTAATTTGCAATTGATGCAAAATAATGTATCCTTAGCAAATTTATTTGCTATCGGAGAAAAACTGCAACTGCTTATATAAATCCATCATGGTTCTTATAGCAAAATAATTTGTAAATTCAACAAATTATATCCAGTAAATAGTGATTAGTATTCTTAGTAAATCTTTTTGCATATAATAACGAAAAGATTTTGCTAGACCAGCAGAAAATTTGCTGGACCAGCAAATTATTTTTCCCCGTGTGTTATTCTGTACTATTAAGGGGATGCCGTAGCGAGCGACGAACTTGATAAGCGTCAATAATGTAGAGCGATCATCAAAAAGCAGAAAACGTTATCATCATTTACCGACGATATCGAATTTATGTACACATATGTATACTTATGGAATAAAAACGTTCATTAAATAGGCGCTAATGATACCCCTATCATCTTTTCACAGATGTTATGCAAGTATATGTGCTACGTTGTACATTTCAATTTTCTTACACATAGTTACATAATTGTGAATATCACGTTGCCATTTGTATTCTTTCCAAAATAGGCTCTTGCTACTTTTCTGATGAATTCTTCAAACTGCTTGTCTACTGGATGCATCAAAGAAAGAGTTTTTAGAGAAGAGTGTTGTAGGCGCAAGCGTAGTTTGCGAATAACTTTTTGAAGAATATGTTATCTATTATTTGAGTTTCAATATAATTAGCAACAGTAATTTGAGATATCATTTTCATTTCGCACTAACCAATGTTATACTTTATTTCCACACGTAATTTTATCATATAAATTATAGCAGTCAGTACACTGTAATTTTTGAAAAATAAAACCAGTGTCACGATAGCAATAGTTCCGCATCGTTTTCATCTTTGAGACAGGAATACCTTATTTCATTCATGCATGTATCTTTAACATAACAAAGCATTTTTAATTTGGTCAAGTCAACAAAATAAAATTTTTTTTGAAATGTCGTCGACGTGATACCCAATACGTTTGCAAAACTTTGTTATCTCGACCAAATTAAAAACTCATTTGCATGGTGAAAGTACGTGCGAAAATGAAGCGAAGCATCCGTATGTGCTACTATGGCAAATCTAACGTTATGGGGGTGATTTTGGGATGTTGGAAAAATATTTTCAAGGTACTGGGTGTGCTACAGAGTCACACAAACACGCGTTGTTACCCCAGAAACGATATAGAACGAAATAAGCATATCTGACGTAATTTTCGAAAATAGACCTTTTCAAAGGCGAATGTTTCTTTAGAAAACCCTAAAAAACTATCCGAAATAGTGCTCTCTACGCTAACGCGAAATAACTTATAACCTACCATAACCCAGCCTACCTTCGGCCTGTGAGCAGAATAAGTACAACTGTGCATGCGCGAGAATACCAATACTGCTACACAATGATGGATCTAACGTTATGGGCGCGTCTTTGAGGTATTGGAAAATTATTTTCAATATTCTGCTGAGAGAGTGGAGGGAGACAAACACACATTATCACGCAGGATACGATGTAGAACGAAATAAGCACATCTAACGTAATTTTCGAAAATACACATTTTCAACCGCGAATGTTTCTTTAAAAAACCCTAGAAAACTCTCTCAGATGTACTTTACATGCTAACGCTATATAACCTGCCATAACATGACCGACTTTAGGCTTATGCGGTATCTGTTTTAACAGGATCGACTTCCGTCCCATACACAGGATAGGACCACTGCGCATATGCGATGATTCGAATATACTGCTACGATGGATCAAATGTAATGTGCGCGACTTTGAGATATTGGGAAATTATTTTCAAAATTCTGAGGGTGCTGCTGAGAGAGTGGAATGAGACTTAAAAATATATCCCAGGCTTAACTAATTCGCCGTAATAAATTAGTGAAAACTCAAAATATTTGAGGTCGAATCTTTGCTTAATAATTTAGTGGAAACATAAAACACATCTGTTTGAATCCCGGCTTAATAATTTAGCGAAAACACGAAACATTTCGGTTGAATCTCGGCTC
>NW_022639692.1:436464-437122 GCF_010583005.1 Odontomachus brunneus
ATTCTGCAATAAATTAACAATAAAAATACCACGTTTTCATTGTTAATACGCGAAATTAGTCTTAAAACAAACTTCTCATTATTTTTTATTACTCATTAATTACTTCTCAAGAAACTGCTTTTAGCGTAATCTGCCCTTTAGGCAACTTGAATGCTCCAAAGTACCGAGACATTTTGGACTTTCCATCTGATGGAGTTCCTCTAAGTATCCCTCCAAAATTTTGTCCATTTAGTGCCAAAGTCACAAGTGTTTATGTATTTCACTACTTGACTTTGCCTTCACTGGCTGGGTCACTACTTGACCTTGCCTTCACTGGCTGGGTCACCACACGTTCAAGCACCCCGAATTGTGAGAGGCGAGGGGACTCACGTTAATCAAGCACCCCGAAGGGAACAGAACACTGCTACGTCCACGACGTTGTTCCTGGGTTACGCTAGCATACGTATATAACATATATAGAGCAGATAAATATGACACGTTGAAAAGTATTTGTTTAATGTGTCATCAAGAAACAATCCGACGAGAAATAAGCCTGCCGAATTAAAATTTCAATTGGTCATTATCATGCAACAATGATCCAATTAAAAAAATTAAAAGATTTTATCAATGAATACTCCATTCACATTTTTTTTAAACCATACAAAAATATGCAAGTCTT
>NW_022639692.1:440728-441705 GCF_010583005.1 Odontomachus brunneus
GTTAGTTTATCTAGCCTTTGTGGAGCCTAGAGTTTATTTTGTTAGAGCTAATATCCAGATATTGTTATTACCGATTATTCGATCATCATTATTTCGTTATTATCGTTAACAATGAATAAAAATAACTGGACAACGGCGATAATAACTGATTAAAGACGAGGTAAAGAAATTGTCGCAACGCCCGAGTTACTTTCCTATGCGTAATAGAAATAATTAAATAATAACCGAATAAATTAAATAACAATCAAGTAAAGAAGTAATAATACTCGAATATTAAATAGATGATAATAATATTTGATCGGCATTGAGGAACTCGATCGCAACGTTTCCCTATTTGACAAGTAAAAAAGAAACGCGGTAATTACCTGTCGCGGTAAAGCCCGCAACATCTGCTTGCGTGAAGAGTACGCGTCTTGAGGTGTCTCAATTATTGTTTTAATTGTCGCGGAGTCAAAACGCGGTATTAAAAATCGGAGCGGAATAATCTCAAAAATAACGCGACAACTCCCAATGCGTTCGCTTCGACGGCTGAGAGTGTGTGGTGGTGTAACGCTCGAGAACGTGTTCACACACGCGTGTTTACATGACCCGGCCGCGCGAGGCCCAAGCGCTGTTTAGGCACAAGCCGACCGTTACACTTGTGTGAACTTGGCACACCATATTTAAAAGTGTGACATTTTTTTTAGAGTTCTGATACTCTCTTGAAAAGTTCTAGAGCTCTATTCAATATTTCTAAATAGTTCCGGTCATTAAATGCAAAAAAATAGACTTTTCAAAAAAGGTGCGCTAAGTTCACGCAGCGCACCTAATCAGTAAAATCAACTATTTCTTTAGAACTATTGTTATATATGATATAGAACTCTAGAACTATTGTAAAACAAACAGGTACTCTAAAGATATAGTTAATTTTAATGATTAGGTTGGGTTGGGTGAACTTAGCGCACCTTTTTTTGAAAGTCTATTTTTTTGTATTTAAT
>NW_022639692.1:441715-441954 GCF_010583005.1 Odontomachus brunneus
ATGATTAGGTTGGGTTGGGTGAACTTAGCGCACCTTTTTTTGAAAGTCTATTTGTTTGTATTTAATGACCCGAACTATTTAAAATTGTTGCATAGAGCTCTAGAACTTTCAAGAGAGTATCAGAACACTAAAAAAAATATCACATTTTTAAATATGGTGTGCCAAGGCTTGTGTGCACTTGGCACACCATATTTAAAAATGTGACATTTTTTTTAGAGTTCTGATACTCTCTTGAAAAG
>NW_022639692.1:442219-442376 GCF_010583005.1 Odontomachus brunneus
TACTCTCTTGAAAAGTTCTAGAGCTCTATGCAACAATTTTAAATAGTTCCGGTCATTAAATACAAAAAAATAGACTTTTAAAAAAAGGTCCGCTGAGTTCTCCCAGCAAACCTAATCAGTAAAATCAACTATTTCTTTAGAACTATTGTTATATATG
>NW_022639693.1:0-418 GCF_010583005.1 Odontomachus brunneus
TTACCTGAATTGATGGAAGATGTCGATTTAGAAACGCGACGAAGAATGTAGTTCCAGCAGGATGGTGCACCACATTTTGCACGAATCGTACAGGCTTTCTTGAATGAAAATTACTATGGGAGATGGATTGGACGAGGCGGTCCGATTAATTGGCCTGCTTGTTCACCCGATCTCACATCCCCAAATTTTTTTTATGGGGCTATTTGAAAAATATTGTTTTCGAACAACAGCCCACAACAAGAGCAAACTTTGAAGATCGCATTCGTCGAGCATGTGCTGCAATTACAGAGCAAACTCTCCTTAACACGGTACGCCATTTCCAAAGACGTTTGATTTTATGCCTTCAAGCAAATGGAGGCAACTTCGAACATTTGCTTCGAAATTAAATTAATAATTTTTAAAATAGTGAGAGGCGAGG
>NW_022639693.1:885-3318 GCF_010583005.1 Odontomachus brunneus
ACTGGAAGCGATAGATCTTTATTAAGAAAAATGGCTTTTAAATATGATAAGCATCAATTGATTTATAGAGACTGAGTAATGCAGCGAATAGTGAACGGCATGTAACATAGGATTGCGCGCCATAAAGAAACACGTCTTTTATTATCAGTTGATATTCATCGTTGCTATTTTCAGAAGTAAGTCATTTTTTTACATAGACTCCGCCCTATCGCTATCCGCCCATGCGCTTATTCGCTTATACAGATTAATTCGTAATTAATTATTGCGAATTTTGCAAAATAGTACATGACTTTCTTTTTTAGTTTAATCCGTTATATTACATACAACGGATCCCAAGAAAATTGTTGGACATCTTGTATAATTATTTGTTTTTTAACATAGAAGATATTTATATAGATTCCGTAAACAATATTATTTCCATTATTTTTTCTCATAAAACACTTTAAATAATTCTTTTGCCTTTAGATTTTCCTTTTTCTATGATATTAATGCAATAATTTTATATAATTATATATCTTGATATATAATTCTATTTTCTAAAAATAGAATTCAATATTTTATGAAATTCAAAATATTAAAATATTAAAATATAAAATTACTAATAATTGTTATTTTTGAGAATATATTATTCATATATAAATTTTAAATATCCCTGCCGAAACATTAAGCTTTTTTATATTACCGTATTTATTTCAACCATGTAACGTAAAAACAGGGAACAAAAAAAATGGAGACCTTCTAAAGTAGAAGTTGCGAAAAGTTTTATCTGTCGAATTCCTGTAAGTACATTTTAAAACACTTAGAAATTTGTTATTTAAAATGTAATGTCATTGTCCCAGTATTTAATAATGTTATTTTATTTCTTTTAGAATATAGCAGAATTGGAACCTAAATTACAGAAACGGAAGGAGAAACTTGAAACTTTTGGATTGACACTTCAACCAATGTTGGTTATAGTTGGTTCGATTATAAACCTGACGAATTTTTATGTTATTATAAATAATGTAAAATATACATCGACAAGTCTGATGAGTGCAGTGGATTTATGTTTTAAAATTTTCTTTGCACTAAATGCAAGATATCCAGTTGATTCAGAAATGGTTTGGTATTTTTTACAATATTACGTATATGGTATCACTTGCGCAAAATATACTCGACATTTTGTTTCTGTAGATATCGTTTGGCACAATATAGAAGAACTTATGTTTACTTCGCGTAAGACAAGTACAATTGAACAGTCTACATAAATTATCTATTTTACAATATTAATATCTACACCTTTAAAAATGATGAAGTGTCAGTTGTGTCCCAATACTTTCTCTAAAAGATATTTAAAATTACATATGCAGTTTGAACATCATTCTTATCTTACTTATGCAAAATATTCTTGTCAATTTAATAGTTGTAATCGTTTTTTCTCAGATTATAGATCATCAAATAAGCACAAAAGACGTTGCAAACATTTTGAAGAAACGATATTAGAATCTGAAGTATCCCAAAAATCTATTGAAGATGTAACAAAAGAAACAGTAAATGTTTTTAACGTTAAAATTATCTTAGATTCTGAAATATTCAACAAATTAAAATTGAAAGAAACAAGTTCAGAACTAGTAAATGTTTCCAACAATGTAATTGAACCTTGTAACAATAATTTAGATACTTTTAATAGCTCGGATATCGAGACTGTACGGAATAATCTTCATACATTTGCGTTAAAAATAATTTCTTCTCTACATCCAGATGCTACGTTATCACGAATACAAATTAATCGGATTACGCGTATATTCCATTTATTTCTTAATACAAGTTATATAAATGATATAAAGAACTATATATCTTCTATTGAATCACCAAATTTGAATGATATAGTAAACAAATTTGAAATGGTGCAAAATGTTTTTAGTGATCTTGATAGTGAATACAAACGAAACAAATTATTAACAAACCTTGGATATTACATTAAGCCTGAACGAATATTCTTTGGAACTATAGAAGTAAAACATCTGTATGCATTGAAGACTGAAAACGTGTACGGACAATTAATACCACTTAAAAAAGTATTAAAAACATTTTTCGAGATAACTGATGTATTTGAAAAAACTTGTAACTACATTACAAAACTAAACGAAAATTATCTTATTTATTAAAATTATTATTATTAATTATTTATTAAAATTATTAAAGTATTACGAAAATAATAATAATGACATTTGTAATATTATACAAACTAATTTTTGGAAGTCAAAAATTACAAATAGTAAAATAACTTTTCCTTTATTTCTATATGAAGATGCTTTTGAAACAATAAATCCACTTGGATCGCATGCGGGTATATATAAATTATCCGGAATGTATATCTCTATTCCATGTTTGCCACCAGAATTGCATTCGAAATTAAATAATATCTTTCTTGTACAATTATATCATGCAGAT
>NW_022639693.1:3353-13550 GCF_010583005.1 Odontomachus brunneus
GGGGTGCTTTATTTACGTGAGTCCCCTTGCCTCTCACTATCGGGGTGCTTTATTTACGTGAGTCCCCTTGCCTCTCACTATCGGGGTGCTTTATTTAGTTAATTTGTAACTTTAAACAGTTAATTCGCTAAGTGTACTACTTATTGACTCTGATGACTCCAACGATGTTCTTACAATTCATGCTTATATAATGTATCCTTATAGTGTTCACAGTATATTATAATATACTTAGCAAACATCAAATAATAGTTATATAATTTTTATTTAGTGTTTGTTGGATAATTTACTGATAGATATTGAAACAATGCAACAACATTCGATATGCGATAAATATTGATGTAATGTAGTGAACCAGTGATAATTACTTTCAGATTTTTAACAAAATGTTATAATGATTAATCCAAAAAAAATTTTTAAATCCAAAAAAATCCAAATTAAACAAATCGAAATACTAAATTTTAAAAGAAACTTTAAAAAAATACTATTTCTGTAAGGGAAAGTGACTTCAAATGACGCTTTAATAACGTTTTAATGATGTCTATAATGTCAAAGAAATTGATGTGTCAATTGATATCACCATTCTATTTAGAATATGATATATTGCTATAATTTAACTATAGTATTGCAAATATATAAGTGTAATATTTCAATGATATAAATATGTAATATTTCAATGGGTGTATATCAGTTGGACACGGGGCAATTGGACACAGTCCAATCACAAGTCGCTGTTCCAAGGGACCCTACAAATGTCTCTAATCACACGGTGCTGTGATTGGCTGTGTCCAAATGCACCGTGTCCAAGTGCACCGCTCCCATTTCAATGATATAAGTATGTAATACTGCAGTAATATTTCTGTAATATTTCAATGACATGTAAAGGTGCAATATTTCAGTAATATTTCTGTAATATTTCACTGTGATATGTAATATTACCACTATATTACAATATCACTGCAATATTTCTGCAATATTACGTGATGTGTGGGATACATTAAGCCTATTCTACAATTGCGTGAACGTAGTTGTAAGTAGTTGTAAGTGATTACGACAACCAATCAGAGTAAAGTAATTAGTGAATAAAACATTCGGATTGGTTGACTCTTACGTTCACGACTACGCTTACGCAATTGTAGAATGGGCTTTATATAAGCATGAATTGTAAGAACATCGTTGGAGGGAGTTTACGTTGGTACTCTTGAGTCTGTGTATCTCAGATTTCGGTTCCGCCGTGAATGTGATTTAATATCCGCTGTTTTCATAGCGAACGAAAGGATTTACACTCGTGTGTAAATTCCTTATATATTGGTGTTTTGTGATAAGTGTTATCTCGACGTATTTCGCAGTTTCTACTTGTTAGGTAAATAGTGTTTCATTCGGGCGATCGCTCGCCATTAATGATGACGACACAACCGCTTATTGTTACAACGCAATGTGATATGGATATAACGGACAATGTCCCGATTCCCAAAACAGACAATGTTATCCTACGTCCAAAACTAACACAAAAAAGGAAATTGGATAGCGCTGCTAATCCGCAATTAAACAACGCAAATAGCACGGTTTCCTCGGATACTTCCTCGAGCTCAGTGAAGAAATCGTTGAATGATATCCCACCACACCTAGACAAACTAATGAAAAATATCTATCCAGTAGGACATAATGGTCCTTATGAGGTCCGCATTGAAGGATATGTTTGCTCTAGGAAATCTATGGATAACAAGGATATCCCACATATTAGTGAAATACGTTTAGGCAAAGTTGCCTATCAAAAATTTGGCGACATTTGGGATTATACTTATGATCTTAAAAATGTGGGTTCACACAAGTTTTCTGTCAAATTCACTAAACGAGAATGTGCTAATGATATCATTAAAAAATTTCTCAAGCACAGAGATTCTCTGTTCACACATTCCAGTTGGGTGTCGTACATACCCAACTATAAGGTACATCGCCAATGTATTACTTGGGACTTTGATGCTTTTGAATCGGAAGACGAGATTACGGATAAACTTAAGCCGCCTCCTGGATGGTTTGGGGTGTGGCCCAAGTTACATTCCGTTAAGTGTATTAATAACAATATTAACGATGAGCAACAACCAAGTGTTCCGCCTCGGAGAAAGAGACACCCTACGTATTTGCTAACATTCGAGGGATGCACCTTCCCTGGTGAAGCCTCGTTTTATGGTAAGGTCATTAAATTAAGACCTTATGTTCAGAAGGTGATTAGGTGCAATCACTGCCTGCGGTTTGGACACATCGCGGAGCAGTGTAGGAGTGCTCTACAGAAGGCTATTTGTCCTAAATGCGCAGGTGAAGGTCATCCGGGTGCTGAGTGTGGGGAGCAGGTGCGCAAATGTGTTAACTGCATCAGGAAAAGGTACAAAACTACTGATCATTCGGCTGACAGTTTGAAATGTCCAGTCTTTATTGAATTTAAAAAAGTTAAAATCATTATGGCTAAACTTGGTCTTAGCAATTCAGACGCAATTAATACCTATAAAAAGTACTCCAATGAGATACCAGAAGATTGGTACAATTTTAAAACAACTTTTACTAACAACCTTCCATCTTTTGGCTCATTCTTAAATGCTTTTTATCCTTCTCAGACAAATAGCGGTCCATTTACTTTCGATTCTAATTGTAGTAATTTGTTTAACTCTAATGACTTTCCTCCTCTACCCTCACAATCCAAAACTTTTAATCTTGGATTACGTAGGAGAGGCAAGTTAGATTTAAAGAATACAACTAAGGACAATAAACCCTCGTCCTCCTCAGCGATTTCCTCTATTACCAACTCTTTGTCTTCGGGCGTAAATTGGTCGGGGAATAATAATAATATTAATAACTCTAATTCTAAGAGGTTCCCTTCTTTTTATACTTCCTCTCCTGTTCTGTCGGAGCATAACTCTCAACCTCCTCTCTCTCTCCCAGAAAGTCCCCCTACTATCCCTTCCCCTCCTTCTAAACTACCCACCAACCAGGAACCTCAACCTCATTTCTTAACTAGCTTTGAGTCCACCAATGATACTTCTCAATCTAACCATCTCAAGATTATAGCATCTTCTTTCAATTCGTTACTTCAAAGCCTTATTTTTTCCACTGATAACATTAGCATGCAATCACAACTTTCAGCTATTTCAATTCAACTTAATTCAATTATATCTTCCTTATCCCCTGGAATATCTTTTAGTTCTCTTTAAATTTTTTCTGGGCTGACGTAATTAATATGTCTGACAAACAATTTTCGATTATCCAGTGGAATTGTAGATCTATTAGGGCCAGAGAGTGTGACCTATTCAATTTTATTGAGGAAATGGATAACCTGCCTATCTTCATTTGCTTAAGTGAAACATGGCTGTCTGATGAATCTAAAATTACTTTTAATAATTATAACATTATATCCGCCAACAGATCTCGAGTCGGCGGTGGATGTGCTATACTAATCAGAAAAGATGTCAGCTTCCTTAAGATTGAACTTATGGATTCATTTCTAGTTCGTAATGCTCATATGCGCTTGGATACTGACATTTGTGGAATCAAGTTTAACTGTGCCGGTAAAACTTTCCATCTATTTTCAATATATAATCCTCCTCTGTCCTCGAACTGCACCTCTGCAGCCACTCGTGATATTTGGATTAATCTTATAAATCATTTTGAAACATATCATAATGTCATTATCTGCGGGGATATGAACGCTTTGCATGGCTCTTGGAGTTATTCAACTCTTCATCCAAATATCATGGGTAATGTCATCTATGATGCTATCACCAATTCTGATCTCATCATCATGAATGATGGTTCCCCTACCTGGTCATCCTTGGACGGTGGCTCTTGTAGCTCCCCAGATTTATCCATAATTTCTCACTCGCTGGCGACTATGCTTGAATGGCATGTGTTCGATAATAAACATGGTAGTGACCATTTCCCTATTCACATTTCGTTTAATCTCACCGCTCCTGATAAAGTACTCTGTAGACCACATTATGTTACCTCAAAAATTAATTGGCACATGTTTTCAGACAGACTGGATGAAAGTTCGGCTCCTCTCCGTAAGGACATTTCTTCACATGTAAATATTATCAATCCTCTGGCCTCATATGAGGAACTTATCAAACATATTAACGTATCTCTTTTGTATGCTGGTGCTAAACAGGCACGGCATTCTGGGATGGTCAGAAGACCCCCATCTTGTTGGTGGGATATCCAATGCACCAACATTGTTAAGGCTAAGATTGAAGCGTACAAGTTATTTAAAAAATTTCCCAACTCTAAGAATTTAAGTAATTACCATATAATATGTAAAAGTACTAAAAATAACTTGCGTAAAATTAGGAACACTAGGTTTCGAGAGTTTTGTTCTTCTCTAGACATAAATTCTGACCCTAGAGTAGTCTGGCGCACTATCAAATCTTTTCAGAGGAATAAGCAGGCTTCATTTTATAATTCAGAGTTCTCTGAACGCAATCTCTCAAATATAAAGGACATTTTTCGGGATGTGGTTTCTTCTACTCCCCCATCGCCAGTTACCACACAGTTTTATTACGATTTTTCAAATCCCAGGACCAGCTCTGAGGCGCGCCGTGCTCTGCCGACGGCAACTGGTTCTCTTGATTTTCTCACTAATGAAATTAATGAGTCCGAATTTGACACTAATCTCAAGTATATGTGCAAAAAGAAAACGGCTCCTGGACATGACCAATTAACGTGGGAGATTATCAAACATCTCTCTCCTTCTGTTTTCAGTTACATCAGACATCTTTTTAATGCTTTCTTTATTGCTGGTAACATTCCAAATTCTTGGAAAAAATTTCAAATGATCTTCATTCCGAAGCCCAATGGCTCAGGATTCAGGCCAATATCACTTGCCTGCAATCTCATGAAGTTATTCGAGAAGATCCTACAGGGAAGGCTTGAGTGGTGGACGGAACGTTTTAATATCCTCCCCACCTTTCAAAGTGGTTTTCGTAGTGGTAAATCTTGTGCTCATAATATTTTATATCTCAAGAATTTTATACTTGAGGCTTTTAATAATAACGAAAAGGTGGGTGCACTATTCCTCGATATCAAGGGAGCGTTCGATAGTGTCAACCCGGTAAAGTTAGGCTACATCCTCTTAGGTATGGGTCTTCCGGTAAGGATGTCGAATATTATTCTATCCTTCCTTACTAATAGGAGGATATTTGGTTATTATAATGGTGGACTCATTGGCGAGGGATCTATCTCAATAGGCCTTCCGCAAGGCTCGGTCCTGAGCCCTCTCTTATATAACATTTACTCTGCTGCAATACATCGTAACATGGAGCTTGACGTTAAAATACTATCCTATGCGGACGATATTGTCATCTTTTATAGAAATAAGTCTATAACTAACATTTGTTTTAAATTAAACTATAATTTTTCTATCATTGGCCAAAACTTACAGGCACATGATTTATTGATTGCCCCTCAAAAAACTAAATTTTGTATTTTTGCAAAATCCTCCAGATTTCAAACTCTAAGTAGACTCTACAACAAAATCAAACAACCCATTACATATCTAAATCAGCGTATCAATATTTCACCTATGGCTGTTTTCTTGGGTATTACATTCGATCATTCCTTATCTTGGAAACCACATATTACCTCCTTACTAAATATTTGTAATAAACGCCTTAACATTCTTAAAGCTATTACGGGTATTAAGTGGGGTTCTCACCCCCTCACGATTCTCTCTGTGTATAGGGGACTCATCCGCTCCACTCTCGATTATGGAGGACTTGTATTATATGACCTCCCTCCTGGCCGTACTATTCAGCTAGATAGAGTGCAATATGCCGCTCTTAGATGTGTACTTGGTCTTATGAGAACGACTCCTACCAATGTTCTTCTCGATCAAAATGCTGAATGGCCATTGGTTATTCGTCGCCTATTTTTAGCCACCAAGATCACCCTCTCTGGTCTTGTAGAACTGACTCCTAACTTCTCACACGAAATGAAGATCTCAGCCCCTCTTGAGTCGGATTGCACTAATGCTAATCCAAGTGATTCTCCAGACGCTCCTTCCATTTCCAATATACTTTGTTCACGTAAATCCTCCTTGCTATCTCCCTACTATCAAGAAATACATAACTTAGAACCTCCTAGATACCAGGGACATTTGAATTTTCCCGTAGCTAATAGATATATTGATATATCTACTGATACTTTAGCGTTCTCAGAGTTGAGCAAATTTCACAAAAAAGTTGGGAATTTTTATTATTGCAAACATAAAAAAATCTCTGTCAGCGGGATGAATCGTAGAGCTGCTGCTATACTTGATCAAAAAAACTTGAACTGTATTATTTATACCGATGGCTCTATATTGCCTGATGGCAGGGCTGGTTTCGGGGTTTTTTCCCCTACACATAATATTAAAGCATCTGTTCCCTGCCCTCGCTCCCGGGTTATAATGCATGTGGAAGCGGAGGCCATAATACATGCAATTGACCTTGCAATTGAGTTGTGCTCGAGCAAAGTTGGCATATTGTCCGACTCCAGGAGTATCATATCCAATGTTTCCAACCTCAACACTTCCAAAAGAATTAGTTATCTCTGTCATAAAATCAGAGACAAGCTAATATCTGCTTCTCAATTGGACATTCATATTACATTAATCTGGATACCTGGACATCGTGGCTTCATAGGCAATGAGATTGCTGATCAACTTGCGAAATCAGCAGCTCTCTCCTCACAGGACACATGTCACTCCAACATATATTGCGGGGATCTCATCGCTAATATTAAACATGATTTTCAAAAACTGGCTCATACGTATCTTGAGGAGCAATTTAAATATAAAGGACGGAGATATCGGGAAAACATCTCAAACCTATCGAACTCCCCGTGGTACAAACAATACAAATTTTCTAAGAGAGACGCAATTTCTTTAATTGCCAGGATTAAATCCTACCATGTATCTACCAGTACACACTTGATAGATAAAAATATTATCAATGATGAAACATGTGTATGCGGGGTCAGTCCAAGGAACTGGCAACATATTTTATTTAATTGCAACAGATATATACAAGCGTCCAACAATTTAATATCCAACCTCATTAAAATGGATTTTTCTCCGTGGGACGATATTTTCCTTAGAGCTTTTACTAAAGATCTTAACATATTTACAACTATAGCAAAGTTTCTGAAACAAACAAATCAAGTAATTTAAATAGATATACAACATACGATGGCAGCACCTGTCTGAGCAATGGCGTTGGGGCATGAGTCACTGATACGCCTCTAGCCAAACATTGAAGGAAGGAAGGAAGGAAGGAACATCGTTGGAGTCATCAGAGTCACCGCGTGCGGGCTCGATCTTCAGGTTAAGCAACAGTTTAATGCGGTCAGGATATGAATGATGACCAGTGGTATATACCGTTTGGAATCGAAATTATCGCAGGAGGATTCATGAAAGTTTGGAATGTGTTGACAACCTTCGATATCTAGTAGTTTATGAAACATAAGAAAATTAGGAATATAAATATATTTTTGTAAACATTATGATTTTCTCATTTTTCACCTTTGCATAATAATTCTCAGTATTTGATTACTATCAATATTTAACAGTGATTTTATTATCAGTATTCACCAGAAATTAAGTACTGGCCAAAAAATTACTAAATTACTGGTAATATTTAATCACTAATAATTTTTCAGTATTTCTTAATATAATATTTCTATAAGGAATAAATATAAGATCCGACTATGAATACTGACCAATGACAATCTTCGAAAGAGAAAGCAGTTGGGCACCACCGCATTTCTTCTTTGTTTAATTTTATCTATTCTGCGCATACTTCCATATACGGATTGTGCAGTCGACACTATATATCGATATAAACAAAATGACGAAATTAAAATATCAATATAGTAATTAACATTGTAATTATTATAATTATTATTAGTTAAAAATAGATTAGTTAAATACAAAGAAGTGCGGAGTAATAAGGCTTTGGGGAATTTGCATTATCCTTCTCTTTTTAATAACGTGAGAATCACTCAAAATTATAAATACTATATTATGAATAAATTTTTTTAATCGTATTATGCAGAAGTATTGAGCGTGCATTTTTTTATTTTTCACATCATAAAGGTTATAAAGAAGTATTTATTATCATTTTACCAAGAGAAAAAAGAAAAACAAAAATATGCGAGTTTCGAAGAGCCTTAAGTAGAACCACGTTCTTAAAATATTCCATTTTATTATATAAAATTAAATCAGGATAACTTTATCTTCGGTAAAAAAGTTAAGTTTTTGTTTACTGAAAAGATTATCTAATATCCGCCCGAAAGATAATTTTTAATATCCAAAAAGATATAATTTAGATATAAAAGTATCAAGTTGGTACATGCCCAAATAGCCAAACCTGCGCGAACAGATTTCAACAGAGCTTGCTATCAACTTTTGATGGCAAATAGATAACAAATTTGATGCAGGATCTGTTATATCAAATAACAGATATCAAATCTTGCTGCCAAATTTCCACCAGATATGCGGCAGAGCTTGTCGGATAATTGCAGCAGATTTACAGCAAAAACCGCGCAGAGCTTGTAGCGATTTGACGGCAGTTTAGCAGTAGAAACCGCGCAGACCTTGCTGTGCTGCAAACTTTGCGCGGTTTTTGCTGCAAATTTGGCACCAATTGTCTAACAGCAAGATCTGTCGCCAAAACCGTAGTCTAATGTAGATACAGATGGCTATGGTTTTGCTGTGGGTTTTTTGATCAAATTTTCTGCCAATCTGTGCACAGTCTGCTCTCAATTTGCTTATTGGGTGGATACAAATTAAATATATTAAATATATACCAAATGATAACTATAAGATGCATAAATGAACTAGCTATTAACCCACTGTAAATTGTTATTTAATTGATGTCATATTAATGGAGACGAATTATTGATATTGACTTGTTATCTTATAGATATGTTCCAAAAGTTAACTTCAAAAACGTTAACCAATAGGCAACCTGTTCTACTAGGGAATACTCCTTAATTCACAATGTACCCAGATAACATGCATGTCTAAAAGATGTCGAAAAGATATCTAA
The DNA here is from genome assembly GCF_010583005.1 of Odontomachus brunneus. Lineage (NCBI taxonomy): Eukaryota > Metazoa > Arthropoda > Insecta > Hymenoptera > Formicidae > Odontomachus > Odontomachus brunneus. The sequence continues at coordinate 12,425 of NW_022639693.1, forward strand.
AAGACGTCTTATGCAACAAAATGTTGCATAAGATATCTTTTAGATATCTTTCGGCAGACATGCATGTTATCTGGGTATTTTTAATTCATAATTTTTCAGTTTTAATATTACAATCGTAGAATTTTCAGTTCTATGATTACAATATTAATTGTTATCAATATTAATCAGTATTTTAATTGTTACTTTATCTGTTTAGATTACCTCTTAGGTGAAAGCAACGTTTACAGAAAACTACAGCATCTTCGTAGATTCACCGTAGTATCTCATAATTTTATTAATAATTATAGTTTAACTCGTATTACAATTAGTATTACTAATGTCATAAATTTAATGAGTAAATCTTTATGCACAAAAGAGCAAATCCTATGCTTGTATATAAATAATACAACAAAACATATATATTTATTTATTGAAACCTTTTTAACTCCCTGAAAAATAAGATATTAAGTAAGGATAGATTAATATTACAATCAATTTAAATAGCTACTCAGATAGCACAGAGAAAGATGAATAGAAGTTCATAGAGAATTCATTTTAAAGAATACTTAAAGAATTAGAAAAAATAAATATCTAAAGAATTTCTGAATTATCCGAACCTAATGCATTTTAATATATTTTTTAGAATTTCATCGTGATGAATATTTCGCGAATCATTACTTGGGATACTCTGAAAATTCGTGAGAAATTACTATTATTATCTAAGGGTGCCGTCCCATTGAGCACGGATCGGAACGCCGGATCGGATTTCTTACTATAATGAGCGTTCCGTTCTCTAGTTCCGTTCCGTAAAAGTTTCCTCTACCAGTCCCATGTAGCAAAAACGGAACGGATTTCTAGTTATAAAATATATTTCACTCTTCAATTAAATATTTCAGAATATTCATGACAATGTTATCGGCAAGATAATTGCATAAATTATGTATATAATTAATTCTGTCGCGTCAAAATAACGAAATATTGACGAATTAATCATATTTATTTGCGACCGACGCGCCATTCCGTTCCGTTTTTGCTACATGGGACTGGTAGAGGAAACTTTTACGGAACGGAACTAGAGAACGGAACGCTCATTATAGTAAGAAATCCGATCCGGCGTTCCGATCCGTGCTCAATGGGACGGCACCCT
>NW_022639693.1:15878-19252 GCF_010583005.1 Odontomachus brunneus
CACGGATCGGAACGCCGGATCGGATTTCTTACTATAATGAGCGTTCCGTTCTCTAGTTCCGTTCCGTAAAAGTTTCCTCTACCAGTCCCATGTAGCAAAAACGGAACGGATTTCTAGTTATAAAATATATTTCACTCTTCAATTAAATATTTCAGAATATTCATGACAATGTTATCGGCAAGATAATTGCATAAATTATGTATATAATTAATTCTGTCGCGTCAAAATAACGAAATATTGACGAATTAATCATATTTATTTGCGACCGACGCGCCATTCCGTTCCGTTTTTGCTACATGGGACTGGTAGAGGAAACTTTTACGGAACGGAACTAGAGAACGGAACGCTCATTATAGTAAGAAATCCGATCCGGCGTTCCGATCCGTGTTCAATGGGACGGCACCCTAAGGTTTGTCCGCGTCGCATGCCCCAACGTGCTCCTACTCGCTCCAACGTACTTTGATTGACTCATGTCACCACGCGGACCAATCAGAGTACGTTGGAGCGAGTAGGAGCACGTTGCGGCATGCGACGTGAACAAGCCTTTACATTTTATGGTTACATTAGACAGATATCCCAACGGAGTTATAATACTAGTATATAAGCGTTCATTTATATATTTATACATAAAGAACCCGGCCAAAATGTGCCCCAAATCCTTGCAATCGATATTGGGGTCAACATATATACCAGACTAAATGTCTTGCCAAACAGAAAACGGATATATACTTCTTACGTTGGATTGATAAACCGTTCTCGAGATATCCGGTCCGGAAATTCTGGTGGTCCAAGGTGGATTTTCAAACATAAGTTGCTTCAAATGGCTGCCAAATTGTCAATTTAAGACCTACAAATGTGACTAATGGCTTGAAATGCTCATAGATTGATATTCTCAAACCTATTTTAACAGTTTTAAAATAGAAATCAAAATGGCCGTTTGGGGGCGCTTCGAGTGAGTTCTAAGGCCGGTATTTATAGTCGAATCTTATTTCAAGACCGTCTTAAGTAATGTCTTAAGATGCGAATATGGCTCTATGATTGGTTCATGACATCTTAAGATAGTACTTAAGATGATCTTAAATATAAGATCGGACTATGAATACCAGTCTAAAATTCAGTATTTTATTCACAATTTTTTAACTTTTTGTGGGAATATTCAATTTTTTAGCAACAACCAGAATATACATTTTATCAGCCATAGTATTAGCTTTAAAATAAACCATTGATCACAATTTGATCACGATAAGATTTGGTTGATATCGCACTTTTTACCAGCGAAAGTCACTGAAAGTGATTGTGCAGCTTTGGAAAAAATTACATTAATGAGTGTGTATTTTGAGTTTTAAACAAAAAAAAAACAAAAAGAAAAAAAAAAAAAAAAAAAAAAAAAAAAAAAAAAAAAAAAAAAAAAAAAAAAAAAAAAAAAAAAAAAAAAAAAAAAATGGATACAAAATACATGCTCATTAATGTGATTTTTTTTAAAGCTGCACAGTCACTTTCAGTGACTTTCGCTGACAAAAAGTGCGATATCTCAATCAAATCTTATCGTAAAATTGTGATCAATAGTTTATTTTAAAGCTAATACTATGGCTGATAAAATGTATTGGGTTGTTCAAAAAGTCATTGCGTTTTTTTTCAATAGATGGCGTTGTCCACGTTTATTTGTATCTGAGCGTGACATGAATGTCAAATGTTTACACGCGTTTTGTTGTTGACGGGCGACGAAAAATGGATTGTCTACAACAATGTCAGCCGAAAAAGAAGTTGGAGTAGGCGAGATGAAGCACCGGAAAGGCAAGCAAAGGAGGACATCCACCAAAAGAAGGTGATGCTGTCAATCTGGTGGGATTGGAAGGGACCAGTCTTCTATGAGCTGCTTCCAAAGAATAAAACGATTAATTCCGATGTCTACTGTGAGCAGCTACAGAAATTAAGTGATGCCATCGCACAAAAACGTCCCGAGCTGATCAATCGTAAGGGTGTGGTATTTCACCACGACAATGCGAGACCACACACAAGTTTGGTCACTCGGCAAAAATTGTTGCAGCTTGGGTGGAATGTGTTGCCACATCCACCGTATAGCCCAGACCTTGCGCCATCAGACTTCCATTTATTTCGCTCCTTGCAAAACTCCTTGAATAGTAAAACGTTTGCTTCTGAAGACCTCATCAAACAGCACCTTGACAAGTTTCTCGCAGAGAAAGATAGGAAGTTTTATGAACGCGGTATTATGAAGTTGCCTGAGAGATGGCAGAAGGTCATTGAACAAAACGGCCAATACATCATTGATTAATGTCATCATTACATATATTAAATAAACCCACCTGAAAATCAAATATAAAAAAACGCAATGACTTTTTGTACAACCCAATATATTCTGGTTGTTGCTAAAAAATTGAATATTCCCACAAAAAGTTAAAAAATTGTCAATAAAATATTGAATTTTAGAACCCACTTGCTCGAAGCACCCCCAAACGGCCATTTTGGCTCCTATTTAAAAACTATTAAAATAGGTTTGAGAGTATCAATCTATGAGCATTTTAAGTCATTAATCACATCTATAGGTCTTAAATTGCCCCGGCCAACTGTCCCCGGGGCATGTCCCCAAAATCCTTGCGATAGATATTGGGATCAACATATAAATTAAAGGTCTTGCTAAGCAGAAAACGAATATGTATCTTACGTTGGACTGATGAACCGTTCTCGAGATACCGGTCCGGAAATTCTGGTGGTTCAAGGTGGATTTTCAAACATAAGTTGCTTCAAATGACTGCCAAATTGTCAATTTAAGACTTATAAATGTCATTAATGACTTAAAATGCTCATAGATTGATACTCTCAAACCTATTTTAACAGTTTTTAAATAGGAGCCAAAATGGCCGTTTGGGGGTGCTTCGAGCAAGTGGGTTCTAAAATTCAATATTTTATTGACAATTTTTTAACTTTTTGTGGGAATATTTAATTTTTTAGCAACAACCAGAATATATTGGGTTGTACAAAAAGTCATTGCGTTTTTTTATATTTGATTTTCAGGTGCGTTTATTTAATATACGTAATGAACATTAATCAATGATGTATTGGCCGTTTTGTTCAATGACCTTCTGCCATCTCTCAGGCAACTTTCTAATACCGCGTTCATAAAACTTCCTATCTTTCTCTGCGAGAAACTTGTCAAGGTGCTGTTTGATGAGGTCTTCAGAAGCAAACGTTTTACTATTCAAGGAGTTTTGCAAGGAGCGAAATAAATGGAAGTCTGATGGCGCAAGGTCTGGGCTATACGGTGGATGTGGCAACACATTCCACCCAAGCTGCAACAATTTTTGCCGAGTGACCAAACTTATGTGTGGTCTCGCATTGTCGTGGTGAAATACCAC
>NW_022639693.1:19262-21878 GCF_010583005.1 Odontomachus brunneus
TTAATTAATTTAATCAAATCTTATATGGTAAGGTAAATTTGTTCTATGTTTTAATTGCACTCTTTTATAATTACTCAAAGTTTATAGTCTTTTATGACTTTATCTATTTAATAACAGTTAATAACAAAAAACTTTACTATAAAAATTTAAAGATAACAAAATAGAATGTGCGGGATTTTGTAGACCTCACCTCATTAGCTGAAAGAGTTAAATTAACAATAAAAGTACATACGCAAAAAATGTAATTTTTATTAAAATTAAATTATTTTATTAAATCATATTATCAAAAAATTATATTATTGTGTTAATTACAACACATATAGACAAAATGTAAGACGTTTATTATAATCGAAAAAGTGGTATAGTGTCTAAAGCAATAGATTGATAATCCAGAGGTGCCTCAAGAGAGTTCAAGTTCGAATCCCACTAGTGCCAGTGAGAATTTTTAAATGTGATATAACATTTGAATCAAGTAATCTAAAATTTTTCAAGTGAAATCAGTAAACGCAGTGATATTTACGAAAATATACTCTTACGAATTCTTAAAGAATTATCGTTCATGATAGAAGAATACTTCTGGAATTCATTGTGCTATCTGTGTATGAAATAGAAAAACTTGCTGCCAATTTGATGTAAATTTTTGTTACCAAGCTTTGTTCGGTATTTGGCGTCAAATTGCGTCGCGTAGGCCCTGCTCAATTGTGGTGTCAAACTGCGGCGTGCAAGTCTTGCTTGGAATTGGCGTTAATTTGACATAAAATTGCCGCGCAGATCTTGCTCGGATTTTGGCGTCAGGTTGGCGTCAGGTTGGCGTCAGGTTGGCGTCAGGTTGGCGTCAGGTTATGTACGCAAACTTTGTCAGCAAATCACGAGCTTATTGCGGACACAGATGATACCGGATTTGTCGACAAGGTTTGAACGGATTTGGTACCAATTTGGTGTCAATTTGCTGCTAAATTGTTTGCTGGGTACCATATTTCGATATTTTTAAGGACACTGTCTTATCAAATCTGTTGTTTTCAATTTTGCAAATTTGATCCTAAGTTTATATTTAGCAACCCCAACAATCTGTATATAATTTATTTTGATGCAACATTAATTTTATTTAATATTAAAGAGAAAGAGAATACAATGAAATAAAAGTAAAATTACTTAATAATTAATAATAATTAATAATTATATAAAATAAAAATATAATACAAAAATAAAACAAAATATTTTATTTCATATTATAGAATCTTATTAAATTATGTTGACATCTATTATTTTGAATTTTAATTTTATCTTAAGAAATTTCCAATGCTATGTTGTAAAAAAAATTACAAATAAATTTATATAAAATTATTGAAATCAATTAAATATTAGTTAAATTCAGTTAAATATATTTAGTTTAATATCAGTTAAATATCAGTTATATATTCAGTCTAACTCAGACATTCAGCTGCGTCTCGAACTGCATAAAAATAGTATTCAAACTGTTTTGAGACTAAATATATTTAATAACAGCACCATGTTGCTTGATTTGAGAGTAATTCATAATTTATATATTTTTCAGTAACAAAAACAAGTTTAAAAGATATTGCATTTAAAAACCAATATAAAAAATAGACCATTTCCATTTATCTAAATGTTCTCCCTTAATAAAGTAATTATAGGAAAATGTGTCATCTTGATATCACATTATTTTATACATGTAACAGTATGTTTACATTATTCATAAGAGTTATACATCAAAATAAGTACTCTATATCAATTGGAATGTAAACAGTCTTTCTTAAATGTGATGAGTGAAAATAAAAAAAACATTAATATTAAATACACGATACTAAATATAACAAAATAAATTGACGAATCTCAATAAGTAATATACTGTACTGGAAAACTAAATTATGTATGTACACAAAGGTTCTTATTCTGAACTCTATTTTATCAATAAAAATCCCTCTAAATGTACTTATGAATTAATCGGCAGGTTTATAAGACACATTTAAGGACACTTTTATCAATAAAATAATATTCAGAGTAATGGCCAATGTATTCAGACTTAAGTGCAACAATATGTGCAGATAAAACTCACCAAACTCTTTAGATTGTTATAGAGTTCATTCTAATACATCATTCATGTCTCACTTTTCTTTAATAAATATCTCAATAATTATTGTGGTTTGTAAAATGATAAAGAACTTTTTTGTTTAGTTTGACAATTTGTACACGATATACACATTGTGTTAGTAAAATTCCTGTAAGTTTATATATGCACACAAATGCATACATATATAAAATTACATTAAATATGTAAACGTAATAAGGTTTTTTATATTAAAAAATAATTAGCTTAACAGATAAGTTTTTTTTGATAATAGTAGAAGTAGCTCTAAAATACTTTAAATTTTTAATTTTTAATTATTTTGTAATAAAATTTGTATCTAAATTTTCAGTAAAAATAGAAAAAAGAGAAATCAATCTTGTTAAAATTTGTTTCTTCATTAATCATGTTAAATTATAATGTCAGAAACGAGAAATCAAACTTTTCTCTTGCAGTATATGTTGAAATAAATAAGTTTATATATATATATATATATATATATATATATATATATATATATATATATATAT
>NW_022639693.1:21936-27765 GCF_010583005.1 Odontomachus brunneus
ATATATATATATATATATATATATATATATATATATATATATATATATATATATATTACTATACTAGTTAAATATAGTATAATTAGTAAATATACTATAAACTTCTTCTTTATGATTTGTAGACTAATAAAAAAAAAAAAAAACTGTAAATCTCTAGAAACCCCTATTACATGGTCAATTTTCATTAAATTTATATATAAAAGATGCATATATGTTGAACTATATATGCATTTACTAATTGTGAATAATAGTTTTTCGTATATTATAATAATATATACTATTCAATGGAAACAGTGACAAAAAAGCTTTGAAAAAACAAAATTTGTCACATATAATGCAAGAAAAAACGATTTTTTATATATTAATTTTCTGAACATTTTTTAAAATCGCACTAATTAATTATATATAGAGTATATATTAAAAATGGAATTTTTCAAATTAGAATAATAACTTTCATACACATTACAGACATAGCAAAAGTTCTTTTTACAAAATACTTATTTTAGTCAATGATGATGTCCAGTTGTAATCAATGCGGGTAAAAACGATCCTATTACTAAGAATAATATTTCTTTAACTTTAAGCCCAGTTGTAGTTAGTGTTGTACCCTCGATGCTTGGCAAATGTGAATAGCTATTGCTTCTTGTCATTAATTCTGGCAAAACATGTACAGTGGCTACATAAAGGAATGTTCCAGCACTAAACAACATTGCTAAACCAGTCGCATTGACACTACTAAGTGTTTCTTTTCCTTCCTGCAAATACAAAATTTACATTTATTGAATATTAAATGAATTTATATTATATACCAAAAATAAAAATAAAAAAAAAGACTAAATACTTACTTTCCCAATTCCAAAATATGTCACAAGTGCAAGACATGGAGCTGCAAGGGAGAAAATTAATAAATGTCTATATATCTTCTTTCTATCTACACCTTCATGAAGAAGAAATGACACAAGTCCAAATGCAGCTGGTGCCTATAAAAAATAACATTATTTAGTGACAGAAAAAGAAATATTTTATTGCAGTGTATTCTATTTATCATTTATTCCAGTTTTTAAAATCTGTTTGAGGAATTTACTTTATGCAACATTATTGCCAAAAACACTATCACTTCAACATCAGCTTGAGATGTAGTAGCTGCTGCTCCTAATGCAACTCCATCAACAGCTGCGTGTACTACAAGACCTAAAGTTGCTGTAACACTTTTTTGTCTTCCACCACTTTTTCTTGCTGAACATTGATCAATTAAAAGCATAAATATAAAACCCAGTACTAAGCTGATTCCAATTAAAGAATGTAGATCACCTATAAAAAAATATTCTCAAGTATTCTTTAAAAACTATTCATAACTATTCTTCTATGTATTATTCTTAAGAATAATATTAAGGATACTATTCTTAGAGATTTTTATCACATCATAAATACTCCAATAAACAAATATATAAGATTACATACTATGTTGCTCTTTTTCACTAGTAATTCCAGTAGTAAATAATGCTCTTATACCCTCTGGTATGATCACAGCTAGTGCAGTACCAACAAGAAGTCCAGCTCCTAATATCGATACCAATTGTAATTTGTCCTGAAGAAAATAAATATCATATAACATTGTCATATTGATAGTATATCTAAAATAACTTATGTATATGATATAGTCTACTTTTGCAAAAATTATCTTACTTCTGATAAATTTATGATTAATGGTAATGATCCAGCCAAGCAAGAACCAATCAACATAACAAGGGAGAGCATCCATAAAATTGCTCTCTCTTCCATTATTTTCTTAATATAGGAAGAAGCTGTTAATTCTCAATATTGTTACATTATTGGCCTATAAATAATGAATCTCAGACCTCAAGACTGAAGCATTTTACGTAATTGCATTTTGGTGAAATTATAAATTTTCCTTTATACTAATGTATCACACCTGTATAATAATATTTATGATAGATATATATCATTTATCTTTGCATCTGCAAGATAAAACTTTGTGTTCGTAGACGTACATACACACGTGAGCACCATATATCAGTACCAACCACTAAATTTTACCAGAGAGAAACTGGAGAGTGGCCACCTCTCTCTTTTCTTTGTCTCTGCATAGACTTTTAGAAGCCTGAGAATAGTCACCAATAAAAGTGGATGAAGAAAAAGAAGCGCCCCCTGGGATAATGGATATTAACTACGTCAATTAGGATGCCATTACATGAAGCGCGGAAACGCGGAAGACAAAATCTTACTAGATTTCCGCATTCCGCGAATTGAATAATTTCTTTCCGTACGTTGAAAAAGCGGAAAAGCGAGGGAGCGGTGCACTTGGACACGGTGCATTTGGACACAGCCAATCACAGCACCGTGTGATTAGAGACATTTGTAGGGTCCCTTGGAACAGCGACTTGTGATTGGACTGTGTCCAATTGCCCCGTGTCCAACTGATATACACCCAAAAGCGAAAGGCTCAAAACTTTTCTCTATTATCTTTTCATCTGAGGTACCAAGGTATCAATTCCAAAAAAATATTAGGTCCGAACGTGTTTGAACACATCTTAATGTAACGATGGTTAGGTTGTACAACTTGTGATAACTTGTGACAACTAATGACAATGGATTTTTTCGTGCTTGTTCCGCGACTTTATTTCTCCTTATATTATTTAGAGCATAATTTGCGCGGAAAATCGGAACGGTTTGATGACAAATAAACATCTGTATATATTTTTTAAAATTATATTAACTTAATTTACTGCAATTTTTACTAATATGTTTATCCTTTTAGCTTATCTGTTGAATACAAACATTTTAATTAATAAATACCGTTAAAAATTAATATTTTATAATTCCCCATACCGTTTTTCCGCTCAAAATATGCCTCATGTAATATAAGGCAATCAAAACAGACGCGGAACGCGTAGCGAAACTAATAAGATTTTGTCTTCCGCGCTTTATGTAATGGCACCCTTATAGCTCCTGCACACAGGACGCGATAATGCCTGCCGCACGGCGAAAGTTCGCGCGACAGCCAATCAATATGCTGCTTTCCGTAATAACCTTCTAGCTCTTACGGAAAAACAATATATTTATTGGCTGTCGCGGACTTCCGCCGCGTGGCAAACATTACCGCTCCTGCGTGCAGGAACCATTAGGCCAAGTTCCACAACATCCGTTTAATTTTAACTACCGATTAAGTCTCAATAGTAATTGGTTAATTCTGATTAATTCTTCTTTATTAATGTCAAATGCGATTGGTCAAGTTCAATGGAATAACCAGCCAGTTAAGTTAATTGGAGGTTGTGGAACTGGGCCTTAAGGCTTGTGTCCACGATGCTAGAAATCGAAACGAGATCTTGATCCGAGAAACGTATAACCAATAAAATTATCGTCTTTCCGTAAAAACTATGAAAGGATTGGTTGCTTTTTTCTCGGATCTAGATCTCGAGCTGATTTTTAGCATCGCGGACACAAGCCCTTATAGCGTGTTTGACTGGCTCTAGGTTAATCGCTCCAAGAGCGATTAATGGCGTCGTAAGTCTCTACTAGCCAATCATAAAGCTTATAAATACTTGTTCGACCAATAAACGTAGGCTGAATAACCCAGAGTGGGTTAACCAAGAGCCAGTCGAACATGCTATTAGTCAACTGATTTCTGTTAAGCGGACAAATTTCATAAAAAAAGAGGCGTTGGCAACGTTCAAAAGTTTCTAAGATCCATAAATTCATTTCTTAAGGTTAATATCATTGTCGGACGGGTGAGCGTACAGGGTAGCGATCATGAATCTTTTCCCTTAGTGTGAACTCGTGAAAAGTTAAAATTTTGTAATGAATTCGTGAAAGATGAAAACCTTCACTAAACTCGTGAAAAATGAAAGATTTAACGTGAATTTATAAGTAAAACAAATATTACAATATACTCAAGACAACATCAATTTGCAATGGACATCTTTAAAATTTTTTTCAGCATGTTTTTAAGATAAAGTGATGTCTTTAGAACGTCCCTTGGAAGTCTGCTTGTCTGGAATTACTTTAGGATAAATTATTAAAAGATAAAATATTCTATTTATATTAAAATTATAAATTTGCAAAAAATATATATTTCATATAAAATAATACATAAAATACATGCAATAAATACATAAAATAAACTTACATTTTACTTACTGCATACAATTTATAATATATTACACTTTAACTATCTAACGCATACGTATCTTAACTTTGCAAACTTCGTCGATATGCTTTCATTGCCTATACGTCATCACGCTTCAATTGACTTTCGTTGTTCATTTTTAATGACGTAGGATTCTTATGTTAAATGCCAATTGACGTATAATCATAAAAATTAAAGTCATTATAAGAAATTCTACTCACTTTGTACATAATATGCGAGTGTAGTATTATATTATTTTTCACATTTAAACCACATCGCTTGATGCTTAAAATTTTTCATGGAAACTTACACAATTTACATGTAAAGAAGAACATATACGAGCAAATTGAAAGTTCACGTGAAATATTTCACGTTTTGAGAATTCACCTTTCACGGTTAATGTTCGTCTCATTTATTAAATTTACTCATATTGTATTATTATATTACATTATAACTATAAATTTAAGTTGTATAATGCTTATTAATGTATTATATATTACACTGTGTATACTGTAACTACATTTTAATTTTAATAATCTATATTACATAAATATTGCTTTCCACATTTTCATTGTTCATTTTTCATGTGAAATAACACAGTGGAAAGTGAAAAATGAAAATGAAGTTCACGAGAAAGATTCATGATCGCTACCCAGAGATGGGAGCGGTGCACTTGGACGGGAGCGGTGCACTTGGACACGGTGCATTTGGACACAGTCAATCACAGCACCGTGTGATTAGAGACATTTGTAGGGTCCCTTGGAACAGCGACTTGTGATTGGACTGTGTCCAATTGCCCTGTGTCCAACTGATATACACCCCACTTGGACACGGTGCATTTGGACATAGCCAATCACAGCACCGTGTACTTAGAGACATTTGTAGGGTCCCTTGGAACAGCGACTTGTGATTGGACTGTGTCCAATTGCCCCGTGTCCAACTGATATACACCCCCCAGAGATATAGAGTTGTGACAGGTTATATGTCACGGAATGTTTACAATAATTAGAGTTAGAGTTAATTCCACTAGGGTCGAAAATTATGATAGACACGACCATTCAGTAATTTTGTAGTTTATGACAACTTCTTCTAACTCAATGGGTGTTTATGTTAAATCGAGTACGAGTTAGTTCCACTATGGTCGAAAAATGTAATAGGCACAACCATCTAGTATCTTCATGGTTCAAGACAACTCAATACTGCTTTCCGATGCTCGAGTAGAGTTAGTTAGAGTTAGCTAGAGTAGCATAGCGGATAATGTGAGCATCAGGTAGTTGATTTTCAAAAAATGTTAGTTATTAATAAGTTTAATCTCATATAGTATGTTTATACCGAACGTTTAATACGCGTATTAATTAGTAACTTTATATCTAATTATTTTAATTGTGGCGATGCAATATATCCAATTAATACGATACATGTTTCTAATCAATATTGCACTACATCAATATGACGTTGTTTATATACATCGCCTAAATCAAAATAATTTAACATAAAAATTACTAATTGGTACGCGTATTAAACGCTCGGTATAAACATACTATATGAGTCTCGCTCGGTATAAACATACTATAAGAATAAGAAATTGACCAATTATAGTTGATTATTCTTCTCACATTCGAGTGTGGTTGATCAATTTCTTACTCTTACTTCCTACTTCTTACTACTTACTTGCAATGTAG
>NW_022639693.1:27775-36734 GCF_010583005.1 Odontomachus brunneus
AAGGACTAAGTTTAATAACTTATTAATAACTAACATTTTTTGAAAATCAACTACCTAATGCTTACGTTATCCGCTACGCTACTCTAGCTAACTCTAAAGGGACGTCTACATTGAAAGTAAGCAGTAAGAAGTAGAAAGTAAGAATAAGAAATTGACCAATTATAGTTGATTATTCTTCTCACATTCGAGTGTGGTTGATCAATTTCTTACTCTTACTTCCTACTTCTTACTACTTACTTGCAATGTAGACGTCCCTTAAGGGACGTCTACATTGCAAGTAAGTAGTAAGAAGTAGGAAGTAAGAGTAAGAAATTGATCAACCACACTCGAATGTGAGAAGAATAATCAACTATGATTGGTCAATTTCTTATTCTTACTTCCTACTTCTTGCTATTTACTTCCAATGTAGACGTCCCTTTAACTAACTCTACTCGAGCATCGGAAAGCAGTATTGAACCATGAAGATACTAGTTGGTTGTGCCTATTATATTTTTCGACGCTAGTGGAACTAACTCGTACTCGATTTAATGTAAACACCCAGTGTCTTACCATAGGAACAAGCTGGAGTAAAAAGTAAAGAACGCGTATTTGACATCAGGTAATAATTTCGTCAAATCTCACGATCTATCTATATTATATCTATATTTTTTTTAGCGTGTAGTAACATTGTTTGTATTTTATTGTATTTTATTGTATTTTATTTTTTATTGTATGTAGATATTTGTAGATTTTTGCGAAATTCAGTCAAAATATATACATACAGTCAAAATCTACAAATGCATACAATAAAAAATAATAAAATACAAACAATGTTACCACACGCTAAAAAAATATGGATATAATCGTGAGATTTTACGAAATTATTATCTGATGTCGAATGCACGTTCTTTACTTCTTACTCCAGCTTGTTTCTATAGTAAGGCATTGAGTAAGGGTGCTATTTCACGTGTCGTACGACAAGCTTTTCGGATACATTTATTGGTTGGCGAATAGAATATTTCTAAGTTCTTTGTTCGTCAACCAATGAACGTATCGAAGAAGCTTGTCGTACGACACGTGAAATATCAGCCTTATGCAGAATTCACACCGCGTCCGATGTCCGACGTACGACATCCGATATCCAATAAAAGAATAGCTTTCCAATGCAGAATTGAATTTTCTATTAGAAAGCTGTTCTCCTACTGGATATTGGACGCCGTACGTCGGACATCGGACGCTGTATGAATCCTGCATTAAGCCCATTCTACAATTGCGTAAGCGTAGTTGTAAGTGGTTGTATATGATTACGACAACCAATCAGAATAAAGCAATCAGTAAATAAAACATTCGGATTGGTTGACTCTTACGTTCACGACTACGCTTACGCAGTGTAGAATGGGCTTTAAGCCCATTCTACAATTCAACCAATCCGAATGTTTTATTCACTGATTGCTTTACTTTGATAGGTGTCGTAATCACTTACAACCACTTACAACCACGTTCACGCAATTGTAGAATGGGCCTTAGGCTAATATTTCACGTGTCGTACGACAAACTTTTTGGATACGTTATGTTGGATCAATGGCTACGTTCAGAAAACATAGCTGATCAGTGAGCGGTCAGTGATTATTGGTCCTTACTGTTAGATCCCTAACTTTAGACCAATTGCGTTGACTAATTACTCAACCGTTGTGCAACAGTTGTGACTTCTGAACGCACCCAATATGTTGTTTTTCCGTAAGAGCTAGAAAGTTATTACGGAAAGCAGCATATTGGCTGTTGCGCGAACTTCCGCCGCGCGGCAAGCATTACCGCGTCCTGTGTGCAGGAGCCATAATTGTCGTAAACGCTCACGGTGTCAAAAGTAAACATCACGGGAGTGAATGACAAGTTATGGAGACAGAGGTTAACATCAAATTTTATGAATTGACAATTTCTCGTGCTATTTTGTGGAAGAAGAATAAGAAAGTTAATACCAAATGTCAAAAGCCGTAAATTTCAGATAACGTTTGCATCGAGTTCATGAGCGTAAAAATAAACAGTGCGACTACTTTTACTATAGGTCGTATTATATAAAAAAATATCTGAAATTTACGGTTTTTAACATTTGGTATTAATCTTCTTCTTCTTCTTCTTCTTCTTCTTCTTCCACAAAATAGCACGAGAAACTACCGATTCAAAATTTGGTATTAACCTCTGTCTCCATAACTTGTCACTCACCCCCGTGATGTTTAGTTTTGACACCGTGACATATAACCTGTTACAACTCTACACCTCTGTACACTCTCCCATCCGACAATAGGTGCTTTCCAATTGCTTAACACATCTTGACACACACGTACACAAAACTAGTTTATTGGTTACATATTATCTAAAATATATTGTAAGATATATGTAACCAAACTGGTTTTGTGTACGCAACTGGAAAACACCCAATGATATTAACCTTGAGAAATGAATTTATGGATCCTAGGAATTTTTGAACGTTGCCAACGCTGTTCCCTCTTTTTTATGGATTTTGTCTGCTTAGGGGCGCCGCATACGAATTGACATAACAATAACAAAAGACGTACCGTAAATATAGACCAATTACAATCGAGTATTCACAAAAATGGCCACCTTACGGTTCGACGATACTCCAAGGCTGTGTTCTTTTATTCGCAACAGATGCAGCCGATATCGTTCTATCCTTGTTTAACATTCGGTAAAATCGAAGGATAAGATGACATCAGCTACATCTATTGCGAATAATGGCTCCTACACACAGGACGCGGTAATTCTTACCGCGCGATGGAAATTCGCACGACAGCCAATCAATATGCTGCTTTCCGTAATAACCTTCTAGTTCTTACGAAAAGACTAAATATTGATTGGCTGTCGTGCGGACTTCCACCGCGCGGCAAGTATTACGGGAGCGGTGCACTTGGACACGGTGATTTGGACACAGCCAATCACAGCACCGTGTGATTAGAGACATTTGTAGGATCCCTTGGAACAGCGACTTGTGATTGGACTGTGTCCAATTGCCCCGTGTCCAACTGATATACACCCAGTATTACCGCATCCTGTGCAAGAGCCATAAAAGAATGCAGCCAAAGTGATTGGTCAATTCTTATGGCTCCTGCACACAGGACGCGGTAATGCTTGCTGCGCGGCAAAAGTTCGCGCGACAGCCAATCAATATGCTGCTTTTCATAATAACCTTCTAGCTCTTACGGAAAAATAACATATTGATTGGCTGTCGCGCGATCTTCCGCCGCGCAGCAAGCATTACCGCGTCCTATGTGCAGGAACCATTACTATTATGTCAATTCGTGTGCGGCGTCCCTTGTGCAGAATTCACACCGTATCCAATGTCCAACGTACGACGTCCGATATCCAATAGGAGAACAGCTTTCTAATATAGAATTCAATTCTCCATTGGAAAGCTATTCTTTTATTGAATATCGGACGTTGTACGTCGGACATCGGACGAATCCTGCATTTCCCTAATGTAGAACGGCCTTAATAGGCTCCCTATTCTGTTATCACCAGGTGGCGTATGGATTTATTTCCAAGCCAGAAAACAGATAGATCTGCTATGTTCTGTTGTATCTTTTATCCACAGGAACAACGTGTCTGCACGTGTAAGCATTCATTAAGAGGGAAGAAGGTAATTTTTATCTAATTTAAAATTTATTGTATTTAATTTTCTGTTAATATTAAACAGAGGATACAGTGTTTGTATCCCCTGTTTAGTACTTATTTATTATCAAATTTTCTAAATATTAGAAATTATTATTACTATAGCTTTTGATATATATTATTAATCCTTTGCAGCATCTAGGATAGTTTTATTAGTTACACGTTTCTCGACATAGCTCGAGCGTACGTGATCATTTATTGGAGATTGAAGATTGTCTTCCATAATATTCACTACGTGAAAGCAGTTATGGATAAACCTGTGGTTTTGGCACGAGTAATCAAGGTCTTGGGTCGCACGGGTTCACAAGGACAGTGTACGCAAGTAAAAGTGGAGTTCTTAGGCGAGCAAAATCGCCAAATTATCAGGAACGTAAAGGGCCCAGTACGCGAAGGTGACCTCTTAACCTTGCTCGAATCCGAACGCGAGGCAAGAAGACTGCGATAGCGTGAACAGCAGCTTTGATCGACACAGAAGAATCATTGTCAGTCAGTTTGGATTTTATTGCTTTTCGGAAATTCACCAAACGAATCACATCAATGGTACATGATATATACTCTAACATGTATTTTTCGGATTGAAGTTGGTGTATAACCAACTATTTTTTAGTATCATGTGGATACATATACATCATATATATCATATACATATATATATATATATATATATATATATATATATATATATATATTGTGTAGATAAACACATGTTTCTCAAGAAGAAACAGTGAAATAAGACTATAATCTGTTTGAAACATTCCAATTGCATAAAAATACTACTAATAAATTTTGGCTGGTAAATATAAATTTCTCATGCTATTATTAAAAATTCCCCTTGCCATAATTATATTTTATAAGAAAACGAATAAACATTTCACATACTGTTATTTTATACAATTACTTTAATTGAACTTAAATACTCATTGTAAAATTCAAAATACATAAATATATCAAGATACACTGTCTTAACTGACATATTATATTTTGCAACTGGAAAATTCATGACAGAATTTTCCAGTTGCAAAATATAAATTCTAATTTTAGAAGTAAGCTCTAGAAGCATTCAACCATACTAAAGTTATATCTGAATTCTAAAAGTTTTAATTTTAAATGATTATAGAAATATTTTTATAGGATGTGCTTATAGGAAAAAACCCAGACAACATAATATCCAAAGTCAGGTCATAAGACGTCTTTAATACATCTCACTCCTTGTTCACAACCTTGCTTTAATCTTTATTTTAAAAATAATCAATTGTAGTTGGTCAATATCTTACGGCTTAAAGATTAAAGCAAGGTTGTGGACAAGAGGTTTAAGACAAGTTTATAAGGTATTGTCTTATAGATTTCTTAAAGACATCTTATAACTCGATATTGGATTTGATTTGGGAAGTTTTTGTTATATTAAATATGAATATGAGAAAGACAAATGACTAAAGAAACACAATGGCCCATATTCTGAGTTCTCTTTTAATGATAAATGAGCCTTTAAAAGTGACTCATAACCAATCAGAAAGTTTATAAGCCACTTTTAGAGGCTCTTTTATCGTTAAAAGAGAACTCAAAATATGGGCCAATATGTTCATATTCATTATGTAAAGTCTGACAAGCTCTTAGTATTTTCCTGTTATTAGAATAATGATAATTTAAATACTAAATTATACAAAGTATATTTATTATGACAAGAGTGTAAGAATATTTTTTTGGTAATTATTAAGTTTAGGCTCCTCACCTTCGATTTTGACGAAATTAGGCTCAATCGACGCGTTTTTTTTAAAAAGAAATAACTTTTTCCTCTAACAAAATCGTCGCTCTCTTCCGCGAAGCGAGATATTTAGCGTTAAAG
This sequence comes from Odontomachus brunneus, assembly GCF_010583005.1. NCBI lineage: Eukaryota > Metazoa > Arthropoda > Insecta > Hymenoptera > Formicidae > Odontomachus > Odontomachus brunneus. The sequence goes on from NW_022639693.1 coordinate 33,282, forward strand.
TTAACAGCTCATTAGGTTAGGAAATCTGTCACTCCGACCATATGTAGCGACATTTTTTACACGATCATGCGCTACATTTGAATACATGTCATAAAATATTAAGTATAAATTATTAACTATACTAGCAACATACACACACCCAATGAAAAAGGGGATAAATAATAAAATTATAAAATCTGTCATACCGTCTATCTCTAGCTATGTAACTGGGGGGCTTCGCCCCCCAGACCCCCCTAACACGGAGGGTGGGGATTATAGTCTTTTGTGAGAAATTCACTCTTTAGCTTAAGCCGCCTTCCGTTTCACGTATATGCGCGCGTTTATCTACAGTTCATGTCACGTATATTGTAGGAAATGCGCGCATAATGCGTGAAACGGAACGCAACCTTAAGCACAAGAGACTATAACCCCCACCCCCCGTGTTAGGGGGGTTTGGGAAGCGAAGCCCCCCAGTTACTTAGCTAGAGATAGATAGTATGACAGATTTTCTAACCTAACACGCCCTCAGATTTGTCTATTAATATCTCGCTTCGTAGTAGAGAGCGACGATTTCGTTAGAGGAAAAAGTTGTTTCTTTTTAAAAAAACGCGTCGATTGAGCCTAGTTTCGTCAAAATCGGAGGTGAGGAGCCTAAACTTAATAATTACCATTTTTTTTATATTCTTCATTTTAGTGGTGGTGTATCACAAGGATCGCAACCCATACAGCACACAAAGTTGAAGCAACATGTCAGAAACATTGGCTGCATTCAGCAGAACTCAGCGCTTTGTAAACGGTTTAGTGATACATTGCAAAATTTGGATGTTCTGCTGAACGCTTTTTGGAGGCATGTCAACGCTGTGTGTGTATGTGTGTGTGTGTGTGTGTGTGCGCGCGCGCGCGCAGGGTATAGCAAAAGTACTGGAACGGCAAGATAACTCGACGGGGGAGCATTTTAGAGAAAAATGTTTCAGACAAAAGTTGTAAGGCTTAAAAAAACGCATTCAACGATAGTAGTTATTTGACATAGGATGGCGTCGCCAAGGTCAGAACAAGGTCAACTTTAATTTTTTAAATAGAAACACATATGTTTTATTAAATAGAAACACATATGTTTTATTTTAATCATCGTAAAAACGCAAACAACTTTTGCTTGAAAAAATTTTTTATACGACCTTTATTTTCTAAGATATTTGCGTAAATATCTACAAAATTATTGGTTTCAATAATTTTTTACTTGAATTCTATCAACTTTACCGAAAAATATCAAGATAAAAATTGCTTATTTTGTTCTCATAGAATTTGTTCTGAGAATTTTTTCAGAATTTTATATTAACTTTTTAGTACTTCAAGAAAATGTAAGAAAATGAAGTACTAAAAAGTTAATATAAAATTCTGAAAAAATTCTCAGAACAAATTCTATGAGAACAAAATAAGCAATTTTTATCTTGATATTTTTCGGTAAAGTTGATAGAATTCAAGTAAAAAATTATTGAAACCAATAATCTTATCGATTGAAACCGAAATCCCCCCGGCCCGCTCCACCAATCCTCCATAATCGGACATGGGCCCCCCGTTCGGTCATATCTCTCTAGTTAGGGGCCTTTTAGGCCAGGTACGGTCCCGTCCGGACCCGGCGCGCCCCTACGCTCCTGACCGAGGTTACGGGGTGGAGGGATCTCCCTCCAGTCCTCTCGGTCAGGAGCCTCCACTCTCGGGGAGGGGGATGAGCGGCCTAAAAATCCACCCTCGCAGACCGGCCACTATACCTCCCTCCCGGAGGCGCCTGGTCTGACTTCTTGTCGCAGGGAAGGTTTTGCGCCTTGTGGCGCATCTGCCCCTCTCAACCAGGCGCCTCCTGTTCTCGCGCCGGGCCCCCCCGCCGATTGACACAAAGTTGCCATATGTGGAACCAAGTACGCGTAACTATAGTGCGTGCGACGTAGCGCACACAAGCGAAGAACTGTGTACGTATGGGCTGCCTGTCACGAACTATAGCGCTTAGCGCTTCGGTCAGGCTCGGGCGGTGGAAGAGTGAAGACGTACAAGCTGCCGTCTCTCTCCCGACCTATAGTTATAGCTAATACTGCAAGCGGCGAGAATCATGCCTAGGCCTTTTTACTATATCTCGACGCTCGCGTGTTGCTTCTCACGTATGCGTACTTTTATTATTTAACTAATTGTTACATTAAATGGAATGTTTTTTTATACATAAAATACACTCATCAACAAAATTATGTACGAGGTGTGGCTATTAAATAACGAGACTGATGCTGCTACAGAAGAAGTGCGCATGCGCCAAACGCCAGCAAGCCACAGCTGTTATCGTGAAGCCTTCTCTTTCGAATGCAGTGCCTCTCGCTTCTGTAAACAAATCAGTATAGCCGTAGCCTTCATTCGCATTAGAGTTGTTTTTTTGTTTCGCCGGAAAAATGTTAAGTGTAATAGTAGAGCAACGAATTGTTGTGAAATTTCACATGAAACTTGAAAAACTGCTACTGAAACATATAATTTATTGAAAGAAGTGTATGGCAATGAAAGTTTATCGCGCGCACGTGTTTTTGAGTGGTTTAAGCGTTTTCAAGATGGCCGAGAAGACGTTCAAGATGATTCACGCCCGAGTCGCCCTTCCACGTCAAAAACGGATGACAATATTGAAAAAAATCGGTAATCTGATTCGATCTGACCGTCGGTTAAGTATTCGTGCGATTGCTGAAACTGTACGAATTGATAACGACCCGAATTGTGGAAGGACAAGTCATGGGTTCTCCACCAAAACAATGCGCCAGCTCATTCCGCATTGTCTGTCAAGAGGTTTCTAGCCAAGTTCAGCATCCCAGTGTTAGATCATCCGCCTTATTCGCCAGATCTTGCGCCGTGATACTTCTATCTGTTTTCTAAGGTAAAATCTGCCTTAAAAGGAACAAGATTTGAGTCCGTTGAAGCTGTGAATGCGGTAGATAGCATGGCGCGTTTTTTTTTAAGTGGTGTCCCCAGTAGGCCTAATCCACTGTTACAAATTAATGTAACAATTGTTCGAAGTGCCGTCCTCCCTCCCGTATACAAAGTTCGGCTCTTCGTACAATATTGCGCGTCGCACGATGTGCCATTTCCGGCATGATGGTATTGAAGGCCGCAACAATAGCTTCACGTACTTCATTCTCTGTACCATCACGCCGATGTCCGATCAAATCTTTAACGTAGCCCTATAAGAAATAATCGAGCACGTTAAGATCAGGCGACCGTGCCGGCCAGATAATTGGGCCACCTCGACCCATCCACCTTTCCGGAAAACGCGCGTCTAAAAAATTACGTACTCGCTGGCTAAAATGCGCAGGAGCTCCATCTTGCTGGAAAATCAACTCTGCCCGTGCGTGGAGAGGGACATCTTCGAGTAGCACTGGGAGTTGATTCTCTATGAAGGCCGCGTAAATTTCGCCATTGAGCCGTGGCGGGAGAAAATACGAACCGATC
>NW_022639693.1:36744-37011 GCF_010583005.1 Odontomachus brunneus
TAATTAACGGTCGACGAAGATTGTTTTATTTCTCGCGTGATCCGCATCGCGATAACAACGAAGGTGACGCGAAAAATAAAACAATCTTCGTCGATCGTTAATTGTTTATGTCAGGACCTACAGCTTCAGTGCACGATACAGTTCAGTATGAACAACTCGTGCTGTTTATCCAAACAGAATGGCCAAATTTACCATACATGAATATACCGATATGGTTATCACATACGGTATGACTGGAGAAAATTTACGTGCCGCCGAACGCCTTTA
>NW_022639693.1:37021-37188 GCF_010583005.1 Odontomachus brunneus
GTGGCCTCGTCCGTCCATAGGATGCGATCGGGGAAAGAAATATTCCGCCGATACTGCGCGAGGAAACCTACATATATTAAGGGATGATTAATAGAAACATTGTCACGGTTCTGGTTTCTTTCGGAGCGGCGGGCGACCTTGGTGTCGTGGTGCTACTGGTCGTGACA
>NW_022639693.1:37198-37445 GCF_010583005.1 Odontomachus brunneus
GAATGGCCAAATTTACCATACATGAATATACCGATATGGTTATTACATACGGTATGACTGGAGAAAATTTACGTGCCGCCGAACGCCTTTAAGCGGAACGATTTCCCGAGCGTGAACGACATCCTTCGCGCTGTGTCATTCAGCGGTGTGTTGACCGCTTGAGGGAAACCGGAGTTCTCCTGCCGACTATACGACCCGCTGGAAGGATACGGTATCGCCACGTCCATTATGAAGAGAGGATTTTACA
>NW_022639693.1:37455-37704 GCF_010583005.1 Odontomachus brunneus
TGGAGAAAATTTACGTGCCGCCGAACGCCTTTAAGCGGAACGATTTCCCGCGCGTGAACGACATCCTTCGCGCTGTGTCATTCAGCGGTGTGTTGACCGCTTGAGGGAAACCGGAGTTCTCCTGCCGACTATACTACCCGCTGGAAGGATACGGTATCCCCACGTCCATTATGAAGAGAGGATTTTACAAGAATTCGAAAGAAATCCTGGAAACAGCGTGCGTCGTGTAGCTGCTGCACTACGTCTATC
>NW_022639693.1:37714-38286 GCF_010583005.1 Odontomachus brunneus
TGGTGCTACTGGTCGTGACACGTAAGAAGACGGAGGATGTGCTCGCCGGTGTCCAGAGTCGTGGTGCGAGCGTGAACGGGAGGGAAGGCTGTATGCTTCGTGTTTAAACAAATAAGTTTATTTCGGTCTGTTACAATGCTTGCGCGCGGTCGCGGGTTTCCTTAATTCTAGCGCGGACTTATGTCTATCTTACTTCTAACGCGGACTATTAACTACTTATATCTAACGCAAACTTACACTTAGGCTATTTCTAACTTAGAACTAACGCGGATCTCCGATAATCGCGGCGGCGCGGTCGGGCGCGTGTGGACTCGCGGCGACGCGTTCGGTGTCGACGCGCGGTATTGCTTTCCCGTGGCGGAGCGCCTACCGCGGTTTGCCCGGCGTACGCGGCGCGGGCTCGTGTCGGCGGACGGGTGGCGGCGTGCCTTGAGGTGCAGGTTGGCGGTGGAGAGGAACCCGCTTCCGGGGAGCCCAGAGCTCAGGGCAGAGACGGTGAGCGCGCCACCTCTATATCCCACGGTTGCTGGCGAACCTCCTTTCTTATTGGTGCGGACCTTGAGGGCAGATGA
>NW_022639693.1:38296-40387 GCF_010583005.1 Odontomachus brunneus
GGTGCATCATACACTACGGGAGAATGGATTGCGCCCGTTTCATCATCAACGGGTACAACAGTTACTCCCTCGCGACGAACAACGGCGCGTCTTCTTTTGTGAAGGTATTTCCGTAATATTAATTTGTTATTTATTTGATTGTGTTGAATATGTTTCTATTAATCATCCCTTAATATATATAGATTTCCTCGCGCAGTATCGGCGGAATATTTCTTTCCCCGATCGCATCCTGTGGACGGACGAGGCCACCTTCACACCGAACGGCATATTTAATTCGCGGAATTTCCTGCTTTGGCAAGAAGAAAATCCGTACGCCGTTCGAGAAGGCGCTTTTCAATATCGTTGGGCCATTAACGTATGGGCCGGAGTAACAGCGAACCGAGTGCTAAGTAGTCGTTTTATTGAAACAGTTATTTTTTCTGCAGCAGTTTCGTAACGTTCCCATTTACAATTTTCAGATCGGTTCGTATTTTCTCCCGCCACGGCTCAATGGCGAAATTTACGCGGACTTCATAGAGAATCAACTCCCAGTGCTCCTCGAAGATGTCCCTCTCCACGCAAGGGCAGAGTTGATTTTCCAGCAAGATGGAGCTCCTGCGCATTTTAGCCGGCGAGTACGTAATTTTTTAGAAGCGCGTTTTCCGGAAAAGTGGATGGGTCGAGGTGGCCCAATTATCCGGCCGGCACGGTCACCTGATCTTAACGTGCTCGATTATTTCTTATAGGGCTACGTTAAAGATTTGATCGAACATCGGCGTGATGGTACAGAGAATGAAGTACGTGAAGCTATTGTTGCGGCCTTCAATACCATCATGCCGGAAATGGCACATCGTGCGACGCGCAATATTGTACGAAGAGCCGAACTTTGTATACGGGAGGGAGGACGGCACTTCGAACAATTGTTACATTAATTTGTAACAGTGGATTAGGCCTACTGGGGACATCACTTAAAAAAAAACGCGCCATGCTATCTACCGCCAGGTGGTGTGGAAAAGATAGCACTGAATTATAATTAAAATTATTTCTAAAGAGAAGAAACGCGAGATATTTATTTCTCGGTGGCACACGCGTGGCGGCGACACGCAAGCGGTACGCTGCAAACAATCGGCGTTTACGCGTCAGATTGCTCCGTCTTCGACTGCTATCCGAAATTCACTGCTAAAGCCTGTTCTACTCAGAGCTGGAAAATCTTGTCCGGACGCACTGGCGTTTTACTCCTTCCATTTCTCATACCGAGATACTTCTGTTTGTCTGTGTGACTACGCTCCCTCGGCCGAGTTCGGCGCACCGAGCGAGGGAATGACATTCTCTCTCTCGCTCGGTGCACCGAACTCGGCCGAACGCGCGTAGTCACACGGACGGACAGAAGCGTCTCTGTGTGAGAAGTGGAAGGAATAAAACGCCAGTGCGCCCAGGCAAGATTTCACAGTTCTGGTTCTACGTCGTATGTCGCTGTCGGATATTGCAAGCAGCTGATAATGTAATGCGAGAATTTGTGTTTAAATGAACAGGCTTAAAACGTAGAGACTTCGGTCGTTTGATAACATAGTGAAAGACATCGCTCCATATGTGCATCCGAATACGTGTATGCTCGGAACGTCGGGCAACGGATAATACAAGGAGACAGACGTATGACGTTCTGTCTTCTTCTTTCGCTCGGGCGAATCAGCGATGGTCACGTTGTGATGCCAAACAGAAGACGCGGCCCGTACACTGTTTAATATTTGAGAGTCTAATTTAAATCAGTTTCTTCACTTCAATAATATTTAGTTACTTTTAATTATCATGTGTATCGAAATTTACTATTTTAACACAAAACATTGTGTTTAAGTTAAATTATTTAACTCCATTATCTTACTTATCTTAGTTAAATTAACGACATATTTAGTAGGAGCAGTGGCAACTTATAGGAATAGTTAAAATACTCAAATAGGAATAGTTAATACTTATAGGAATAGTTAAATTACTCAAATATATTAATTTGACATTACGGATTTAACAGTGCACATACACAAGAAGCAGCCATGCATGCGCGTACATTATACATGTATGTTGACAGTTCAAGCGCTAAGCGTACTTGGCTCTTCTTTC
>NW_022639693.1:40397-42244 GCF_010583005.1 Odontomachus brunneus
ATTACTCAAATATATTAATTTGACATTACGGATTTAACAGTGCACGTACACAAGAAGCAGCCATGCATGCGCGTACATTATACATGTATGTTGACAGTTCAAGCGCTAAGCGTACTTGGCTCCTCTTTCTGTACGTAGAAGCCGCGTGCCCAGCATCGCTGCCGTGACGATCACTGTGAAAAAAATAACGCGTGCACGAGAGAAAGAGATGGAATGTCATATATCTACCTCTTTCTGTTACTCGTCGCCCGACGTTCAGAGAGCACACGTACACGGACGCATATACGGAGCTTTCCATTTCCATATGCTAGCGAACGGCCCACCTCTTTGGCCTATGAAATTGACCCGCGAGCAATCGTCCATTTTCTTCGCCAGTCGCGGCGAGCCGTATGTCCCGCCCGTCGCGTCGCGCGCTTTAATTTGTCCAACTAATTTTATTAATATCTCGAAATTTTACGTGGTTGTTTGAAAAATGACCTCTACAATTTTTGTTCAGTTTTATCTGTTCTATTTATATTTTTCTTTTGGCATGCCTTATGCGGGACACCCTGTATTTATACAGGGTGCGACAAAAATATCGGACCGGTAAAATATCTCGTAAAATATAAGTTTGACAGAAAATTGTTTTAGATAAAAGTTATTAAGTTAAGGGCTTAGGAAGGTCTATTTACTTTTTAACAGTTTGACCTTGGGTGGCGCCGCCAAAGTCAGGTCAAGATCAACTTTGCTTTTTTAAATAGAAACATATATTTTTTATTACAGTATTTTATTCTACATAAAGAAACAAACAACTTTTATTTGAAAAAAATTTTTATACGACTTCCATTTTCTAAGATATTTACGGAAATATCTATAAAATTATTGGTTTCAATAATTTTTTACTCGAATTCTATCAACTTTACCGAAAAATAGCAAGAGATAAAAATTGTATATTTTGTTCTCATAGAGCTCTGAGAATTTTTTCAGAATTTTATATTAACTTTTTAGTACTTCAAGAAAATGTAAGAAAATAAAGTACTAAAAAGTTAATATAAAATTCTGAAAAAATTCTCAGAGCTCTATGAGAACAAAATATACAATATTTATCTCTTGCACTTTGCGACGTCTTTTCTTATCGGTATGAGCGGAGAGTCTCCTGTCCGCTTCGTCGGCAAATTACCGCGGTCCCCGGATATCGTTACGAACCCACCAACTCATGTTGGGCGCCCTTATAGAAAAATCATACTAAGAATCATTGATAATTACTTATTTTCAGTATTAAAAATACTGGACAATAAGTAATTATCAATGATTCTTAGTATGATATTTCTATAAGAGCGCCAGGTGCGGTAAGGCCGCACCTCCTCACTAATTATTATTCGCCAAAAATCTGTAAGTTATCGTCCGTCGTCGATATCGCGGGAACGGAACGGGACCGGTAGCTCTCTTTTAATTTCAGTCGGAGTAGGGATGGGTTTATTCGCTGTAGATGGAAGCCGAGGAAAAGAAGGCAATCGTACTTTCGGTAGAAATCTTTATTAGATCGGTACATGCACTTTCAGTGCGCTATTCAATATCTCGCAGGCGTCGATACGTTCGCTAATTATGTTAATCCCGGTTCGGAGCTCTAGCATAGTTCTCGCGCGACCACTCGGCATGCGACAGCCTCGATACGATAAATGCACGACATTAACACGCCAACAAATGAGAGGTCTTACAAAGATCGGATTCCTTCTCGCCTCCACTCCGGGTCGGTCGCCTCGCCTATCGCTGTTCGTCTCCGCTCAACTACTGCAGCTCCGTGGCGGACCCTGGCTCGCTCTGGGTCGGAGGTCGGTCACTCGCGACGGAGATCTCCCACAAAATGA
>NW_022639693.1:42566-45224 GCF_010583005.1 Odontomachus brunneus
CTCTCTCTCTCCCTCTCTCTCTCTCTCCCTCCCTCCCTCTCTCTCTCTCGCTCGCTAGCCTGTCTCGCCGGGATTTCCTTGTTTTCGTGGCACCTGTTGTTAATCTTCGTCAGCTGTTGAGAGTCTCCTTGCCCCTTTCTGTCCCGCGTCTAGCAGCGGGCTGTAAACAAACATCGCCAGCGGCAGCCGAAATCGGGACGGTAACACGTTCTTATGTACGAGAGTTAAAGTGCCGTTATCCACGTACCATTTAAACGGCGACTTTCCTTGAGACTGATGACGTGTCTTCCTTCTTCTGGGTCTTTCGGTGTCCTGTGGTTTCCTCCCTTCGTGGTCGGCGAGGTGAGGTGGGGCACATTTTCTTGGGACGCGCTGACCATCTCACTTGCGGGACCGCATTCGCGTTGACACTAAACCCCACCTTTACGCTCGCTTGCTATGACCGCGAAAAGCTGTCGACGTTAATCACGAAAAAGAATCCGGGCGCTCTATGCAACCCCCCCCCCCTTCCTGTATGCGCGAAATCCTACAAGCGGAGCTCTCTCGCCCTTGTGACGGGCTCCCTTCGGCTGCAACGTCACAACTTTTTCGGTAAAGTTGATAGAATTCGAGTAATAAAAATTATTGAAATCAATAATTTTGTAGATATTTCCGTAAATATGAGAAAATGGAAGTCGTATAAAAATTTTTTTCAAATAAAAGTTGTTTGTTTCTTTATGTAGAATAAAATTCCGTAATAAAAAATATATGTTTCTATTTAAAAAAGCAAAGTTGACCTCGACCTGACTTTGGCGGCGCCACCCAAGGTCAAACTGTTAAAATCAGTAAATAGATCTTCCTAAGCTCTATAACTTTTATCTAAAACAATTCTCTGTAAAACTTATATTTTATGAGATATTTTACCGGTCCGATACTTTTGCCGCACCCTGTATATATATATATAACATTTTAAAAAAGTAATTCAAAATAAATATTTATAAATATTTATCTAATAACTTACTATTATTGTATGCTGTCTGGGTTAATACTTTAAATCTTAACAGTACTTTGCGTAAGTATTTCATCACTTAGCAAAGTATTATATATTAGTATTTAAATATTGACAATGTTCTGCGTAAGTATTTTATCACGAAGTATTACATATCAATATTTAAGTATTGAAATCAATCATAGGATAGGATTTATAACATTAGATATTGAAATACTTGAGTACTAAAGGCTGTATTTGAATCACAGAATATTACTAAATACTTTTAATACTGAAAATAAGTAATTAATCAATGATTCTTAGTATGATATTTCTATAAGGGAAGTATAGGCTTTCCTCCACAATTAAAAAAAAGCGGATTTGTACGATTTTTTTCCGCACAGTTGCGACATATCAAAGTTAGCTATGCATTTTTTTTAAATCGCTTAATTGACGCATTCTACTGGAATGAATTCTTTTCACAAATCTTACGATAACCATTGTAAAATATGAACGTTTCTTTGCAAATAAGAAAATCAAGAAGAAGTGTGCATGACTTTGTTTCGCGGTATATCAAATATACCGATGATGAATTTTTAATCAGTTACCGTTAGCATTAACATTACCGATGAGTACCACGGAGAGGTTGCTGGTCGGGTCTTGGGCATTATATGTGTGTGTGTGTACTGCACGTGGATGTGTGTGTGCACGTCACGATACTGATTAAAAATGTATAGGTAACTTTGATACACCGTACAAAATCGCGGAAGAAATGTATACCTCTTCTTTATTTTTCTATTTGTAAGGAAACGCTGATATTTTAAAATAATTATCGCCAGATTTGTGAAAAGAATTCATTCCACTCAATAGAGTGCGTCAAATGAAGTGATAACAAAAATGTATAGGTAACTTTGATATGTTTTTTTCGCAAATCCGCTCTTTGTCTTAATTGTAAGGAAAGGATTATATTTTACGATGGTTATCATAAAATTTACGAAAAAAATTTATTCCATCCCGTAGGATATATCACATTGTGCAATTTTTTGGAGACGCAACACGTCTTTACTTGTGAAAAGACTGCGGTAAGGGGAGAGAATAATTTCAAAATATCTGACTAATATGCTCCTTAAAGTACAGACTTCACTTTTGAAATAAAAAGAATTTTTTTTCGAATACAATAATGTTTCGCGGTATTATGTTTATTAAAAATTGTGCGACATTTCGACATAAATTAACCTATGCGATAATTTTGTTGACGAGTGTATTTTATGTGTAAAAAAACATTCCATTTAATGTAACAATTAGTTAAATAATAAAAGTACGCACACGTGAGAAGCAACACGCGAGCGTCGAAATATAATAAAAAGGCCTAGACATGATTCTTGCCGCTTACAGTATTAGCTATTGCTATTGGTCGGGAGAGAGACGGCAGCTTGTACGTCTGCACTCTTCCACCGCCCGAGCTTGGCCGAAGCGCCAAGCGCTATAGTTCGTGACAGGCAGCCCACACACAGTTCTTCGCTTGTGTGCGCTGCGCCGCACGCACTATAGTTACGCGTACTCGGTCCACACGTGTCAGCTCTGGATTGACACCGGAAGGGCTCGGCGTCATGAAGAGTGGCGGCGCATTCGCAGGTACTCCGGGAGAGGGGACGCCAGCAGTGATGTCTCCCCCCCCCCCCCCCCCTGGG
>NW_022639693.1:45267-51860 GCF_010583005.1 Odontomachus brunneus
CCCCGCCCATGGGTGCGCCGCCCCTCAATCCCGCGCAAGTGCGCCCTTCTTCTCCTCCTAGAGCGCCTCTCCCCGTCCCGGGGGGCCGCCTCGCCCCTCCTTACCCGTTCCTCCTCCTCCTTCCGCGACATAACATCGCAGAAGGAGGTGACTGCGGACCAGCCCTCAGCTCTCCCAAGCATGGTCCTGATAAGGGCCGGGGGAGAGAGGTCCGCCCCCACCACCCCGATTAGGACCCGGCGCTTTGGCACCCAGGAGGGACATTTCTCCAGGGTGTGCTGCGCCGAGTCCACCTCGGCACCACAGTGGTGGCAGTGAGAGGTGTACTCTCTTCCTATCCTATGCAGGTACTCACCGAAACACCCATGTCCGGTGAGCACCTGCGTTGTCCGGAAAGACAACTCTCCGTCTATCCACTCCTGTAGACAGGGCCGGATAACCTCGGCGACTCTACATCCCGACCGGCCCGTCGCCCCCTCCAGGTGAATGGTCCACCTGAGGAGGAGGCATTGACGGGCCTGAGTCTTTGCAGACCCAATGGCCAGACCCGGCCAGATGTTGAAGGTCTCCCCCACTCCGGAGCTCCTTTACACGCCGGTAATTCTCAACGTGCATCTGTGCAAGGAGCTCCAGATTATCATGGCGGCCATTCAAGTTTTCAGAAAACTTTAGCGTTACCCAGAGATAACGACGTGGACGTAAAAAGTTTTCTAGTAGTTCTTTTTTCATATTTTTTTATTTTTTTTAAGTTTTTAATTTTTTGTTTTTTTTTTATATTTAATAATTTTTTGTTTTTATATTAAAAAATTTTTTGTTTTTATATTTTTTTATTTTTTGTGTTTTTGTATTTTTGTGTTTTTATATATTTTTATTTTTATTTTGTTTTATTTATTCTCCTTTCTATTTTTATATTTTTATTTCTTTAATTTTAAAATTTTTCTTTTCGGACCTTTTTCTCGACAAACACTCGAATCAAGTCGTTGAAATCCAAGTTTTCGACAATTTCATTTTCAATCGAAGAGGTAGCTAAGTTAGTAAGTCTTGTTTGTAAAATCGTTGATCGTCTTTATTAACTTAAATTTTGAAAAATTGCGTTCTCCACTAACTACCGTTACAAGTATAGTTACCAAAATGCGGAATACAATCCATATATTTGGATATAGTTCGTGAATATTGCGCTGTTTAATAAAGTTTAAAACATAGATGGGAGTATCATCGTTATCCGGAAGAAAATCTTTACGACTTATGAGTTCATCACATAATGAATGACCATCTATATCGGAATTAGGACCAACAGTAAGCTTTCGTTGAAGATTAATACATAATTTCAGAAGTTCATTTCTTTCAGGTATTTCTTTTACATTGTATAAAAAAGATCATGTGTTTGAATAGTTATGTAACTGTTTGAATCTTTCTTTCACTGACATTGTACAGGTGTCTAATAATTTGTTGAAGAATTTAATTTCAAACATTTTCTCTGGGGATTCAATAGGTTCGTCCTTGGTAATTTTACCAGCCTGATCCCAGATAGCAGAGTGACGTCAAAAGGTGTTTTATTGACGTCATATTAACGTTAGAGACGTCAGATCGCTGTCAATATGACGTCCTCTAACGTCACTCTGCTACTTAGGATATTTTATTCGTTGTACACGTTTTACTGGCTTAATAATATGTTCAATTTGTAATTCTTTTGCCAGGTCACTTGCTATTATGAGAACTTTTTTGAAACCAGTTTTTCGGTATTCTTCTAATGACAACACTTTTCCAGCATTTTTGTGCATTTACCGAGGTCCGCGTTTTTTGCAGAGATTTACTGACAACATTGATTTAAAAAAGAATCTTGTACCAAACAACTATGGAAACTATGAAGCTAAAATCTTTTAATTGTTCTGCTAGAGTGATTGCCTCGTGCGAGATAGTAACATCACTTTTCTCAGTTTTATCAGCCAAAGTAACTAAAGCATCATGAACGTCACAAATTTAATAGCGGACTGCTTTTACACTGTTTATTTTTGCTTCTCAATGTGTGTCACTTAGTTTCTTCAAACTGTAGAGTTTTAAGTGATCAGTTAGAATTTTCCACCTATTAACAGAAACAGAAAACAGTGTAAACAATCTCTGCAAAACTCCAAAGAAAGTAACTGACTTCACCGACGATTTAGCAGCATCACACAGTACGAAATTGTGGTTATGGTTATACCATGGCCACATGGTACAAAGAAAGCTAAAAGATTTAGATCTAAGATTCTTTTTTGTACACCATTTTTTCTTTTCATGTTTGCTCCATTATCATACTTTTGACCTCTACAATTGTGCAGTTCAAGTCCGTGCTTATTTAGCACGTTTAGAATCACTTTCGTAAGCCCAGCGCCACTAGAATCATCGGCAAGAATAAATTCTACGAAATACTCCTTTATGCTTATATTATCATCTGTCAAGTCAACAAATCGAATTATTAGAGAAAGTTGTTCAATATGGCTTATGTCTGGAGTGCAGTCAGCTATGATGGAATAATATTTAGAGTTTTTGGCTCGTGATACAATATTAGATTTGACTTTTTCACCCATCAGATCTATTAATTCATTTTATCCTTTCCGCAATAGTGGGCCGAAATGTCAGGTGTCATTACCAAGTGTTCTTGCATGATCGAATCAAACTTGCCTAATAGTTGTACTAGTCCCAAAAACTTTACATTGTTTGGTGTATATAATTTGTCCGAGGTTTCTCTGAACGGCATATTATTTTCAGTGAGATAAAGGATAATATTCATCAATCGAATCAAAACATTATTCCACCGCAAAGTTTCTTTTCTAATCAATTTTAGTTCTTCACAATCAATTGTTTTTCCTCTTCAATCTCATTTCAGCTTTTGGTAAAATTGCTGGTAAAACCACTGATGGTAAAATTGCTTATGGAATGTGCTGTTTTTATGCATTTTCAGGATTTCAAATAAATATTTCCAGTCATGTATCCTCCAGACACTAAATTCGATGTCGATTGACTATTGAAAAGTCGACAACAAAAACAGAAAACTCGATCTTTAGAAATAGAATAAACTAACCAATGACGTGGAATTGTTTCATTATTTTCAAGTTTCCTAGTATAGTGAGAGCTTATAAAACGATACCATCTTTCGGAAAGATCCTGATGAATCTGCGTTAGACCCATAATTATTATATGGTCAATAGTTTTGCTATTTGGAATAGTCGGCCAAGTGCATACATCTAATAAATTCACTGTACCAAGTTTTAATGGTGCATTAATAATTTCTGAAAATGACAATGGGTTATTACGATTGTGAGGAAGCTCGGATATGGGAGCCAGATCTAATAAAATTTTATTTTCATTGAAGAGTTCATCAATTCTCGTTTCAGTTATGTCCTGAAACTCAATACAAGGGCCTATTACTGACAAGACTATTACTGACTAGAGGCAGTAGAAGATGAAGCAATATTTCATTCTAAATTATCTTCATTTTGCTATTTTATTTCAGTATATTTATCGAAATTCATAAGTTTTTTGGTTTGTTGAAACTCTTTCTTCTTTTCGACCTTGCGTTTTCGATACTCCGAACCAGATGGTTTTTTTCAGTCTATGATCGGACTTTTTGAAAAAATCTTCCTTACTAATTACGATCAATTAGTAAATAAAGCGAAAGGAGAAAGAAAAGGTAAAAGTTTGGGACACATCGAAAGTCTGCCATCAAACGCTAAAATGCGATCAGCAGCAAAAACTTTAGAGAGAAAGGGAAAGACAGTTTTAAACTTTTTTGAGGATTGAGCACTGCTCGAATTCAAATCAGCAAGTAAGCCCGTGCCGTGTTCGCACACCGAGACTCCAGCGGTTCTCACTATGCGCGCTAAGCAGTTGGTATGAGCGTCCCACCAATTGTACTCATGGTCTGAAAGGTTTGTGCACCGATTTTTTATAGATTTCGGAACGCGTCCCAAAAAGGAGAGAGACAACCACTGCTTGACACGCCAGCGCCGCCACTTATTACGAGAGCAAAAAGATGGCATATACTGTATATGCCATCCTTTTGCTCTCGTAATAAGTGGCGGCGCTGGCGTGTCAAGCAGTGGTTGTCTCTCTCCTTAAGTTGGGACGCATTCCGAAATCTACAAAAAATCAGTGCACAAACCTTTCAAACGAGTATACACGTAAGTGTAGAGCGATGAAAAGCGCCTGCGTAGTGAAGGAGACGAACGTGACGACGAAGATCCGCACAAAACAGAGAGCGCGATAGCGTGATGATAAATATAGATATATGCTACGTTCGGACGCTCACGCGCTGTAAACATCATTCCATTTTTGTCACTTATTACACGCCAAAAGAAGACAGAGCAGCGCGCAGTGGCGTCCCTACAGATTTGGCGCCCAGGGCGATCGCCCTACCGCGCCTTACCCTAATGCCGGCACTACCTAAAATAGTGGTATTATTCGTAGTATTACAAATCACTAATTCCAATAGAATGAAGTGTAAAGAAGTCAATGCTTTTTGAACAAAATCGATATCTTTTGTAGTTGCCGAAATTAAGCAATAAATGCTAGCAATATGAACCTGACCGCGACATACGTCGAGACGTACGCGTGTTTACCTAAAGTAGTGGTATTATTCATACTATTATAAAACACTAATGTCAATAGAATAAACTTGAAAAGTCAGTGCTTTTTGAATGATATCAATATCTTTTGTAGTTGCTGAGAAATAAATAATAAATGTTAGCGGCATGTAAGAGCCTGCTCGCGACGTCGAGACGTACGTGCGCTCTCACGCTTTACCTAAAGCAGTGGTATTATTCTACTATACTATTATAAAACACTAATGTCAGTAGAATAAACTGTTGAAAAGTCAGTGCTTTTTGAATGACATCAATATCTTTTGTTATCGAGAAATAAGTAATAAATGCTAGCGGAATGTAAAAACCTGCATATAATACTCACTTTCCGGGCGGAAAGTGGGCAGGTTCCAGGTTCGAGTCCTAACGGAGGCAAGGCACTTTTTTCGCAACATATATAATGAATCTATTTGAGTCATCGGTTTAATAGGGTTTTGGGAATATATATATATATATATATATATATATATATATATAAATTGAGACTCAAGGATCGGTATAAGTATGGAAAGTTGATTTGCCGCGTATGATAATCGAAGAAATTTCGATATATGCGTTTAACATGCTGAACATATTATCCTTCCACTATCATCCCTTATAGAAATATCATACTAAGAATCATTGATAATTACTTATTATCCAGTATTTTTAATACTGAAAATAAGTAATTATCAATGATTCTTAGTATGATATTTCTATAAGGGAAAATAATATTAAAAAGTAATATTAGTATCTAATAACATTAAGACATTCGTGTTTGCTCCTTATATGCCTTTTTCAAATCTTATTGTTAGTTAATCTATTCAAAGGAGCTTTTCTACAATTTCAATTTAATTGCATGTTAGTATCTAAATATTGATAATGCTCTGCGTAAGTATTTAATCACTGAACAAAGTACATATCAATATTTAAGTATTGAAATCAATCATAAGGTAGTATTTGTAACACTAAACATTGAAATACTTACTTAGCACTAAGCACTGTATTTGAATCACAGAATATTACTAAACATTTGACTTTTAATACTGAAAATAAACGATTAATCAATAATTCTCAGTATAATATTTCTGTAAGGAATTTTTATCGTTGTTATCCCATACAGCACTGTTGAATAAAGAACGGTAGAAATCGAATAAATGTCACATGACTTAACAGAATAAAAATTGCACTTTGAACTAGCCTTTTAAATTGCCAATAGAAATTTGTAGATGGCTTCAATGATCCACCCTTATAGAAATATCATACTAAGAAATACTGAAAAATTATTAGTGATTAAATATTACCAGTAATTCTGTAATTTTTTGGCCAGTACTTAATTTCTGGTGAATACTGATAATAAAATCAATGTTAAATATTGATAGTAATCAAATATTGAGAATTATTATGCGAAGGTGAAAAATGAGAAAATCATAATGTTTACAGAAATATACTTATATTACTAATTTTCTCATGTCTCATAAACTACTAGATATCGAAGGTTGTCAACACATTCCAAAACTTTCATGAATCCTCCTGCGATAATTTCGATCCCAAGCGGTAGAGAAAAACACCGACAACCCATCCATCTCTTGACCGCACTAAACTGTTGTTTAACGTGACGGATCGAGCGCGCACGCGGTGACTCTGATGACTCCAACGATGTTCTTACAATTCATGCTTATATAATGTATCCTTATAGTGTTCACAGTATATTATAACATACCTAGCAAACACCAAATAATAGTTATATAATTTTTACTTGTTGTTTATTGGATAATTTGTTGATAGATATTGAAACAATGCAACATTCGATATGCGATGAATATTGATGTAATGTACCAGTGATAATTACTTTTACATTTTTAACAAAATGTTATAATGATTAATCCAACAAAAAAAATTAAAAAATCCAAGAAAATCCAAATTAAACAAATCGAATTACTAAATTTTGAGAGAATCTTTTAAAAAATATTATTTAAAACAATAGTGTTGTTT
>NW_022639693.1:56658-60948 GCF_010583005.1 Odontomachus brunneus
TATATATATATATATATATATATATATATATATATATATATATATATATAATATTTTAAAAAAAGTAATTCAAAATAAATATTTATAAATCTAATAACTTATTTATTTAATAAGTTATTTATCTAATAACTTACTAATATTGTATGTTGTCTGGGTTAATACTTTTAATCTTAACAGTACTTTGCGTAAGTATTTCATCACTTAGCAAAGTATTATATATTAGTATTTAAATATTGATAATGTTCTGCGTAAGTATTTTATCAATGGACGAAGTATTACATATCAATATTTAAGTATTGAGATCAATCATAAGGTAGGATTTGTAACATTAAATATTGAAATACTTGAGTACTAAAAGCTGTATTTGAATCACAGAATATAACTAAATACTGTACTTTTAATACTGAAAATAAGTAATTAATCAATGATTCTTAGTATGATATTTCTATAAGGGCAGGAGAAGTCAATAAGTGAAAATCTGTAAGTAGCCGAACAAGAATTAAGAACACGTTGACGAGAGACGGCAGATAGCTGCGTAGAAAACAGGAACTCGACGAAGAGGTGGCAGTTCCCTTATAGAAATATCATACTAAGAATCATTGATAATTATTTATTTTCAGTATTAAAAATACTGGATAATAAGTAATTATCAATGATTCTTAGTATGATATTTCTATAAGGGAATCTCATTGGATTAAAAGTAAGATTCATATTTATAATATATTAATATACTGACAAAAAATAAAGGGATTGACAAAATTGCCGGTCATCGGCCGGTCATCGACCTTTAAAGAAATATTATATCTATTGAACAAATTGTGCGTTAATACAACAATGAATTAAGTTGATATTGCTATATTAACTTAATTTATTACTACATTGACGCATAATTTGTTCAATAGATACAATATTTCTTTGAAGACCGGTGATCCTTGATTTTGTCGATTTAATTGCTCTTTTTTTCAGTATATATATATTATATATGTTATTATATATGTTCTTTTTTGCAGGCCATATGATTTTAAATAATAAAATTCTTTAAATAAGAAAAGAATTCTTTAAAGAAGAGAAAGTTTCGTTGAGAATGTGTTACATTAATAACATAATGGTATTAATATTGTTATTTTTATGTTATTATTAGGTGTACAACTTTGCTTCCGCCGTTTTTTCTGAAATTCGAGGCTTTATTGTAAAAAAAACTGGTTATGCATTTATGATTCAAAGTATTGTCCATCGCTGGCCACTACTTTCTCCCATCTTTCGGGCAGCGTACGAAACCCGCGTCGAAAGAACTGGTCATCTTTTAAGGCGATCCACGAATCAATCAAATTTTTTACTTCTTCATAAAACCGGAAATGCTGGTCAGCCAAGCCGTGTGCCATTGATCGAAACAAGTGATAGTCAGAGGGAGCAACGTCTGGAGAATACGGCGGGTGGGGTTGGACTTCCCATTTCAACGTTTCCAAGTATGTCTTGCCCACTTTCGCAACATGGGGTCGAGCATTGTCATGCTGCAAAATCACTTTATCGTGTCTCTCGTTGTATTGTGGCCGTTTGTCTTTTAATGCTCGGCTCAAACGCATCAATTGCGTTCGATACCGATCACCTGTGATTGTTTCAGTCGGTTTTAACAGCTCATAATACACTATGCCAAGCTGGTTCCACCAAATACAGAGCATGACCTTGGAGCCGTGAATATTCGGTTTGGCCGTCGACGTGGAAGCATGGCTGGGAACTCCCCATGATTTTCTGTGCTTGGGGTTATCGTAATGAACCTATTTTTCGTCCCCAGTCACAATGCGATGCAGAAATCCCTTCCGTCTTTGCCTTTCAAGCAGCTGTTCACAAGCAAACAAACGTCGTTCAACATCTCTCGGCTTTAATTCGTACGGCACCCAATTGGGAGCGGTGCACTTGGACACGGTGCATTTGGACACAGCCAATCACAGCATCGTGTGATTAGAGACATTTGTAGGGTCCCTTGGAACAGCGACTTGTGATTGGACTGTGTCCAATTGCCCCGTGTCCAACTGATATACACCCCACCCAATTTCCTTGCTTCTGAAACATTCCAATGGCTTTGAGGCGTTTTGAAATGTTGAGTCACTCCCAATGATCGTGCCAATTCTTCTTCATTTTGACATGAGTCTTGATCAAGTAATGCCTCCAATTCTGCATCTTCGAAAACCTTCTCTCTTCCACCGCTATGCCTGTCTTCGACGTCAAAATCACCGTTCTCGAAGCGTTGAAACCACTCACGACACGTTCTTTCACTAATAGCGGCCTTACCATAAGTATTTGAGAGCATTTGATGAGCCTCAGCCGCAGATTTCTTCATATTGAAGCAGAAAATTAAAACTTCCCGCAAATGATGAGAATTTGGCTCGTAAACTGACATTTTCAATCGAGAATAACTTTATGATGCAGACACAAATCGACTAATGTTTCTATGGGATTATGTTGACAGATGCCCAAGTTTATTGTATGACGTCTATGATCTATTTATTTCGACCACCACTTACCGCTAAAGCCATCTATAGGAAAACGGCGGAAGCAAAGTTGTACACCTAATATATTGATTTATAGCAAGTAATTTGGAAAGATTTCGATGTCATCAAGAATCAACAATAAAAAACAGGTATCCCCACTCAAAGATTCAATTTAACCTTCAAATAATATTAAGTAACTTATTCAAGGTCAAACTGTTATTACTATTAGATAGACATTTTAAAGCTTTATAACTTTGCTTCTTACATATTTTTTTTATTATAGTTGATTATTTTCTAAATAATGAGTTTTGAAACAAAAATAGCGAACTCGTCCCCCTGTACAGCGGACACTTAAGAACAGGATCTCGTCGACGTTGAGACGGCGAACGCTCAGGAACAGGATCTCGTCGACGGTGAGGCGGCGGACGCTCAGGATGAACCAGGAAGCATCGATAATGAAGATGTAATCAGGATCTCAGGATTAGAAAAAATCCATCTAGCCTTTTTTGATAGTTCAAAGAAAAGTGAAGAATTAAAGATGTTTTTTCTTATGACGATCAATAAACATGTCGTTATGGTAAAAACTTCCACGGCAATTGTGTATGTAGAGTCTGGAACAAGTGCCCACACAGCACAAAACATCTCAGCAATGCCTCCAGAATATTACATTTGCAATGTTAAATATTCTGGAGATAATCTCAGAGATATTCTAGAAATGTCTCTGCAATGTCTTATGTCACCAACTTGTAATATTATAGATTATATTCTGGAGACATTGCAGGGACATTTTGAAATATTGCTAGGTAATTCTGCAGAGATTGCATAGATATTCTGAAAAATATTGTTGAGATATTTTGGAGACATTGCAGGGACATTCTGAAATATTACTGGGTAATTCTAGAAATATTGAAACCTAGTACAAAAAATAATTTTATGATATATCTTCAACTCACACGTCAATTTATGTTGATTTTAAATGAAATTTAGGTCTTTTAATTGATTTCTCACTATTTTTACACCAGAAAATTTACTCAGAACTAATCGGACGTGAATTCGAGAACTGCAGATACCTTCAGGTTTCTAAATGTATCACCTTACCCACACAGAACAAAACTTCTATTAGACGTCCATAGATTATCCATAGTTCCATCAGACATCCATCTCCACGGTGGACGACAAGTGGATCTCAAATGGACGTCCATAATTCATTGATGATGGATATCCATATAACATCCATCGTGAACGTCCATTGTATATCTATTATGAATGTGCAATAGATTTTTATTTAATTTTTTATTGAATTTCAGTACGACTTCTATTGCATTATAGCTTTCCAAGTAGAACATAAGAATCAAAATGATATCAATATGACGTCATTTTGACTAAACAATAAACAAATTTATGTCAATTATCAGCCAAAAAAAAAATTAAATTAATATAATTTTGATTATGTATTACTTGGGCTATTCCTAACAATATAAAAGATGATTGTAATTAAAATATATATTAAATAGTGTGAAAACTTTTTTATTTTTATTGCAATATTGACATAAAATAGATCTCTCACAATACCGATATCAGTTTAACATCAATGTCATGAAATTGTCATGATAATGGTATCGCTTGACGTCAAAATGACATTACTTTTATATCATTTCACGTCATTTTGATTTTTATATGATTTTGTGTTCTACCTGCTCTACTGAAAAATCCAGCTGAGATCTCAATTGAAAACTCAATTATAGTAATTGCTCTGTCAAAATATTGCAAAAGAGAAGGAAAGAATATTCTTTCTCTTTTG
>NW_022639693.1:60958-65796 GCF_010583005.1 Odontomachus brunneus
GTTTAACATCAATGTCATGAAATTGTCATGATAATGGTATCGCTTGACGTCAAAATGACATTACTTTTATATCATTTCACGTCATTTTGATTTTTATATGATTTTGTGTTCTACCTGCTCTACTGAAAAATCCAGCTGAGATCTCAATTGAAAACTCAATTATAGTAATTGCTCTGTCAAAATATTGCAAAAGAGAAGGAAAGAATATTCTTTCTCTTTTGCGAGCACGTTGTATGTTAAAGTTTGATTACTTATACAACATTGTATCAATATTAATCGCATTGTGATTGTTATTACGTCCTTTGAAACATTTATTGATAAATATATCATTATATTATATTTTTGAACGCTATAAGAATATATTGTAAATGCAATCCACCAAGATATTGTTACAGCGCAGTGGTATCACTAGTTCCCGACGATCGTTGAGGTTAAGCATTGATTGAAGAGCATAGTCATCTAAAGATGGGTGCCGCCTGACATGGGATCGAATCCACGTGAATCTCACGAATAAATGAAATGACACAAAATATAAAATGCTAGTTTTTTTTTGTTATTTAGACAAAATAATACTTCATTTTTCACTAAGTAAAATTATATAATATTACTGAGATATTGCAATATTACTGTGATATTGTGTAATATTATTAGAACGTCCACTGGAAGTTCAATGGAGGTCCAAGATTTGGATGTTGAATGGAGGATTTTATATGGACTTTCTATGGACTTTCTATGGACTCTTTATGGATTTTCTATGGACGTCTATTAGAGATTCTGAATCTCCATGATGGAAGTCTAATGGACATCCGATGGAAGTTTTGTTCTGTGTGGGTTAGCTACTGCGCTACTTCTTCAACTGATATTAAATGTTTCTTATTGTCCTCATATGCAACCAAATTTTAATTTTTTTTATAATATTATTTAGTACAACTACAAAAATAAACTATTACTAAGTTTACACGGCAACTTAAGACCGGTTTAGTAACTACCGTAGTTAGTAAACTCTTGAATCCGATTGAAGTATATTTCTAAATCTAAAAGAATATACCAATCGGATGCAAAAATTTGGTTGTTGCTAAACCGGTTTTAAGCTGCCGTGTAAACTTAGTCTATGTAGTCCAAATATTTAATATAATAAAAGGAAAGTCAGAGATATTCTATCGACACTTCTACCTCTTTGCATGCCATGAATAGATCGTTAAAAGAATTTTGTGATATCATAATCTTTTTTCAAACATAATATTTTATGTTTGTTTATGCAATTTAATGTTAAATAATTAGCCGCATTTTCATGGAAATGACAACTGAAAACATCCAATACGGTCAGAATAAATTTATAACGTTCTAATGAACAGTTTTTTGACGATAAGTCTTTCATAGGACGCCAATTTATGAAATCTTCTCCACAAAAAGAATTCTATCGAAATTTCATTATAACCCGTTAACGCGCTTCGTTTTTTGGCGATCCGGATGGTATGGGAAAGAATTCTGAGAAGTAGTGCTAAGATCTTAATTGCTGAGAAATATTATAAAAATATTTGCAAGATTTTATATATATTGAAGACATTATAGAAACGGTTTAAAATATTTTTTATGTATCATGCATTTAAAATATTTTAGGCATACGCTAATAAAAAACGATATCCATTCAATATATATTCCATAAGATATACTTTATAGAAAATTATAGAAATCTTATATGTTTATTAAACGAGTAAATTTTTACTAGGATATCCATATAAGATATAGTTTTTCTTCAAACAATTCATTGACTTAGATTGCTTTTTAAAAGATTTTAAGTAATAATGTATCGTGGTTTGAAATAGAGTATGTGGTTGCATTAAGTAGCGTTCACAAGATCTTAGCCTTATTTTCTACTCGCAGGAGAAGGGTGTACTCATTGAGGAGACAAGCTCAAACTTTAACTCGCATGTTTATTGGGATTACAAGTGTTAGCGTGTGAGTGTTTGTTATCTTTATTGTTGGACCCGCACCATGGTCTTATGGTCGGCTTCTTGTTTCGCGAATTGCATGAAAAGGCTCGAGCCCGCTTTCGGGGAGATGAGCCGTGGGCCCTGAAGGTCTCCGGGCGAGCGATCTTCCGGGGCGAGCGTGTCGTGGCCGGCGTCCTTGGTGATGCCCCTGTTGGGCAGATTGCCGGGGTCTGCGTGGCCTTGTCTTGCGTCTGCCGTTTTGCTGGTGGGGGACGTGGTTGCACCCCCTGTTCTCCGTAGCGTGGAGACAGCGGCCGTCTGGCCCTGACGTCCCACGTTCCGAGAAGATATAGCAGCGGCCTGGTGCGTCTGACGGGCGAGAGACTAAGCGGGCGGATTCGCCACGGCCTTAGCAGCTCTATCAGGTGCCGCCAGGGTCTCGTTTTGGAGACGCTGGTGCGGCCCCCACCGATATCAGTGGTGATAGGGTCTTTTTGGTGGAAGCGGCCTGGGTCGTCTTCCGCGGCCTTTTCCTTGGCGATGGGGTCCTCGGTGGCCGAGTCGGTGACGGTGTCGCCGGCGCTGACGACCAGGGAGATCCCAGAGCGGAGCCTTGCAGTTCCTCCTCGCTATCCGATCCGAATAGCTCCCAGCATTTTGCCTTGAGAGGTAGCCGAGCTACGTTGTTAGCCTCGTCTGGAGGCTGTATCGCCGCGGGCTTCAGGATGCCGGTGGAGATTTTCGTCGTCTGCGTAGTTTTCTCCTCGTAGGAGGTTTGGCTGCTCGTATTTCAATCTCGTAAGATCTTTCCTCAAGCGAGGTCGAGAGTGGAGTCTGCTCTTCTGCGTTTTCGTCCGCTATTTATACTCCCGTTCTTTAATTGTGTGGAGTATTGGTGCTTTACATTTCTGCGAAAATCGCGAGGCTCGCGATTCCTCGAATTTATGTAGGTCCCGTGCTTCCGCGAATTCGTCTCGGGCTCGCATTAACCATTGCCCCTCTTCTGAAATCTCGAGGCTCGCGATTCTCCGAATTCGTGCAGGTCCGCGCTTCCGCGAATTCTCGCGGGCTCGCGCTTATCGCACTCCGCCGCGTTTCTCGGAAACGCGTCGCGAGCCTCGCGGTTCCTGGAAAGGACAGTGCGTAAGGTGCGCTCCGTAAGCGTCCCTTTAACTGGGAGCGATGCACCTTGCGTGGCGTCTCGTTCTCTGAGACGCCACAGAGTAGTTTCTATTAAATTTTTTTATATAAATATATATACAAATATTTTGAATAATTTCTGTATCAAAATTATGTCACATATACAAGGTGTCCCGTATTACTTTCACAACCTGTCGTGAGGACGTAGGCAGATTAAGATGAACACAAAAATCCCATACTGTTTTGCGATATTCTCAATAATAATCGAAAAATTAATTAAAGAAGATTGGTGAATGATCACGCGCGATATGGCAGATGAGCTGCAATGGCACCGTTGGCAGTTTGCCGTTGTATACTTGGGGTGTATATCAGTTGGACACGGGGCAATTGGACACAGTCCAATCACAAGTCGCTGTTCCAAGGGACCCTACAAATGTCTCTAATCACACGGTGCTGTGATTGGCTGTGTGCAAATGCACCGTGTCCAAGTGCACCGCTCCCGTATACTTGTACATTAAGTCAAACTGAACAAAAAAGTCCTCTACCATAAATCCCTAAAAATTGGGGATAAACACCTAAATTTGAGTGTTAACAACTAACTGACTTCTTCAAGTCAAGAAATCTTTGAATGTATACGTACCGGCGTTAATGCCGTCCGTATATCCATGTGACTCGCACACGATGACGCGTCACTCACACACTGCTGCCTGGGTGAGGCAGGAGCAGCACGGAGTGGCAGAGGGGGCTAGCGGTATACGATCGTCGGACGCTTGGAGAGGGAATAGTGGTGGGGGTCACGGCGATCTTTCATCTTCTATCGCAGACGTAAAAGCGAGAGAGATACCATTATAAGATGTCGTGGACAGAAATGCCGTCCTAAAATACATGTGACTAAGAAAACGCTCGACTTACACTGTCTCGTCTATACGTGAGCAATACGCGATGTTCCGACGACTGTTTTGCTCGCTCGAACATCCATTTATTCTTTTTTGTTAGCAAGGAAATCACTGTAATGTAAAAGGAGATCTTGGGGAAAAATTTTCAGGAGGTTTCTTAATAGCTGCTCTTAAAAAAAATAAATAAATATTAAATTATTATATTTATTTCAATATAGAATACTACATCAGTATAGAACACTGCAACAATACAGCGCTTGTATGGATTGTCGAAGTAGAATATTTTTTATGGTAATTATTTAGTATAACGGACCCAGCTCCGATGACCTTGACCTTGACATATATGACAGAGGTCATCCTCCTGAGTGACCTTCTGAAGATTTTAGCCGGCGGTCATTGTTCGTTAAAAAGTTATTGAATAAAAAAGTTGCATAAAATGAGTATAATTTTTGGATACTGTATATACAAAAACGATACTGTGCATTGTTAACGAGCAATATCGAATAATAACTACAATATCGAACGACTAGCGGGGGGCTGTGCCCCCCGCATCCCCTCTCAAAACTAACCTAACCTACCTATCGTCACATTAACCGTCAGTCATTGTTTATTAAAGTGTTCAACTTTAATATTAATGTGACGATAGGTTAGGTTGGGTTAGTTTTTGGACACCGTATATACAAAAACATCGAATTTGTAAGCTAGGAAGATGCTTACTACACACAACACACACACACACTACTTGGCCGCATGTGCGCTCGCCCGCCCGACAGGGCGGGCTCGCTGTGGGTGCGTATGTTGCTATTATATATACATATGCACCCACCGCGAGCCCGCCCTATCGGGCGGGCGAGTGCACATGCAGCCA
>NW_022639693.1:66124-67972 GCF_010583005.1 Odontomachus brunneus
AATTCTACTTATAAAACGAGCGCGCGTGCAGGCGAGCAGTGTGTCTGTGTGTGTGTGTGTGTGTGTGTATGTGTGTGTATATGTTTGTGTAGAACGCATCTTCCTAGCTTACAAATTCGATGCTGCTGTATATACAGTGTCTAAAAATTATACTCATTTTATGCAACTTTTTTATTCAATAACTTTTTAACGAACAATGACCGTCGGCTAAAATCTTCAGAAGGTCACTCAGGAGGATGACCTCTGTCATATATATCAAGGTCAAGATTATCGGAGTTGGGTCCGTTATACTAAATAATTACCGATGTTCGAGCGAGCGAAACAGTCGTCGGAACACCGCATATTGTTCACGTATAGACGAGACAGTGTAAGTCGAGCGTTTTCTTAGTGTGCGTCACACATATTTTAGGACGGCATTTCTGTCCACGACGTTTTATAATGCTATCTCTCTCGCTCTTACGTCTGCGATAGAGGATGGAAGATCGCCGCGACTCCCACCATTATTCCCTCTCCAAGCGTCCGACGATCGTATACCGCTAGCCCCCTCCGCCACTCCGTGCTGCTCCTGCCTTACCTATAGACAGCAGTGTGTGAGTGACGCGTCATCGTGTGCGAATCACACGGATATACGGACGGCATTAACGCCGGTGCGTGTATATACAGGGTTCCGAAACTACCGAATGTTATTTCAATGGCAGAATCTTTAGAACATTTTAAAACAAAAACTTTCATACAAAAATGTCGAGGCTATAATAGTTTTCAAACGAGAAGCGATTATATTTCACCAATAACAGGGCTGAGATTTCGCGCGCTCAGGCACGTCGAAATGACAAGTGATAAAGGTGCCACACGCCATATAGAATAGCGGATACCTTTATGGTAATAATTGATCGACACTTTGACTGATTAAGTTAAATATTTTATTTTTACTTGAATCATATTTAAGATGTCTTGCAACTATTATTATTATTATTATTATTATTACTATTATTATTATTAGTATAAAAAATATATTAATGTATATAAAAAATATACTAATGCAATGCGTAGAAAAGCGGTAAAACATATTATGACAATGTTATTGTAAATTTATACAATGATCATAATATCATGAAAAAAGTGACATTCATAAGAGCACCTTTATCACTTGTCATTTCGACGTGCCTGAGCGCGCGAAATCTCAGCTCTATTATTGGTGAAATATAATCGCTTCCCGTTTGAAAACTATTATAGTCTCGACATTTTTGTATCAAAGTTTTCGTTTTAAAATGTTCTAAAGATTCTGCCATTGAAATAACATCCGATAGTTTCGGGACACTCTGTATAATGGAAATTTGTACAATAGGTAATGTTTTAAGTAAAATATTTCTAGAATTTTTAATTTGAGATATTTCTCGCGACAGATTTCCAGAATATTTCAAAAACTTTGCAAATGATAATGTTTCAAATGGAATATTTCTAGAATATTTTATTACAAATATTCTGAAATATTTATAGTGCAAGATCTCCAAAATATTTCCACAATATTTCCAATGTAATATTTCGAATAGAATATTTCTAAAATATTTTATACGAAATATTTTATTTAAAATATTAATAGAATATATTCTAAGAATATATCAAATAAAATGTTTCAAAAATAATATTTGTAATATTTCTGAGATATTGCTGAGACGTTTTATATTGTGTGGATAAGGATATTTGAAATAGAATATTTCGTACGAGATATTTTAAAAATATTCCATTTGAAACATTACATTTGCGATATTTCTG
Source organism: Odontomachus brunneus (assembly GCF_010583005.1). NCBI lineage: Eukaryota > Metazoa > Arthropoda > Insecta > Hymenoptera > Formicidae > Odontomachus > Odontomachus brunneus. The sequence goes on from NW_022639693.1 coordinate 67,898, forward strand.
AAATATTCTGGAGATCTGTCGTTGGAAATATCTCAGAATATCTGAAATAGAATATTCTAGAAATATTCCATTTGA
>NW_022639693.1:67982-82885 GCF_010583005.1 Odontomachus brunneus
ATGGTAATAATTGATCGACACTTTGACTGATTAAGTTAAATATTTTATTTTTACTTGAATCATATTTAAGATGTCTTGCAACTATTATTATTATTATTATTATTATTACTATTATTATTATTAGTATAAAAAATATATTAATGTATATAAAAAATATACTAATGCAATGCGTAGAAAAGCGGTAAAACATATTATGACAATGTTATTGTAAATTTATACAATGATCATAATATCATGAAAAAAGTGACATTCATAAGAGCACCTTTATCACTTGTCATTTCGACGTGCCTGAGCGCGCGAAATCTCAGCTCTATTATTGGTGAAATATAATCGCTTCCCGTTTGAAAACTATTATAGTCTCGACATTTTTGTATCAAAGTTTTCGTTTTAAAATGTTCTAAAGATTCTGCCATTGAAATAACATCCGATAGTTTCGGGACACTCTGTATAATGGAAATTTGTACAATAGGTAATGTTTTAAGTAAAATATTTCTAGAATTTTTAATTTGAGATATTTCTCGCGACAGATTTCCAGAATATTTCAAAAACTTTGCAAATGATAATGTTTCAAATGGAATATTTCTAGAATATTTTATTACAAATATTCTGAAATATTTATAGTGCAAGATCTCCAAAATATTTCCACAATATTTCCAATGTAATATTTCGAATAGAATATTTCTAAAATATTTTATACGAAATATTTTATTTAAAATATTAATAGAATATATTCTAAGAATATATCAAATAAAATGTTTCAAAAATAATATTTGTAATATTTCTGAGATATTGCTGAGACGTTTTATATTGTGTGGATAAGGATATTTGAAATAGAATATTTCGTACGAGATATTTTAAAAATATTCCATTTGAAACATTACATTTGCGATATTTCTGAAATATTCTGGAGATCTGTCGTTGGAAATATCTCAGAATATCTGAAATAGAATATTCTAGAAATATTCCATTTGAGACATTACATTTGCGATGTTTGTGAAACATTCTGGAGATTTGTCATTGGAAATATTTCAGAATATCTGAAATAAAATATTGTAGAACTATTCCATTTGAAACATTACATTAGCGATGTCTAAAGGCTGATTTATGAAGATCGGAGCCGGTAACTTATGTAATCTGTAAGAAATTGTCCAATCGCAGTTAATTATTCTTGTAATAATCGAAAAATCTCAACACTGTATCACATTTAAAAACCCACACAGCACGTAATATCGCAGAAATATCACAATATTATATTTTCATTGCAATATTACCAGGGAATATAACAGAAATGCTGGAATATTACTAAGATATCACAGTAATATTAAAATGTCCGCGGCAAATGCATCACAGTAATATAATGGTAAAAATTACAATGATATTACTGTGAGAAAATCATAATATTTAAAAAACTATACTTATATATTCCTAGTTTTCTCATGTTTCATAAACTACTACGTATCGAAGGTTGTCAAATACACTCCAAACTTTCGTGAAATCCTCCAGCGATAATTTCGATCCCAAGCAGTATATAACCACGGGTCACCCATCAATATCCTGACCGCATTAAACTGTTGCTTAATAACCTGACAATCGAGCGCGCACGCGGTGACTCTGATGACTCCAACGATGTTCTTATAATTCATGCTTATAAAATGTATCCTTATAGTTTTCATAGTACATTATAATATACTTAGCAAACATCAAATAATAGTTATATAATTTTTACTTAGTGTTTGTTGGATAATTTACTGATAGATATTGAAACAATGCAACAACATTCGATATGCGATAAATATTGATGTAATGTAGTGAACCAGTGATAATTACTTTTAGATTTTTAACAAAATGTTAAAATGATTAATCCAAACAAAAAAAATTAAAAAATCCAAGAAAATCCAAATTAAACAAATCGAAATACTAAATTTTAAAAGAAACTTTTAAAAAATACTATTTCTGTAAGGGAAAGTGACTTCAAATGACGCCGTAATAACGTTTTAATGATGTCTATAATGTCAAAGAAATTGATATGTCAATTGATGTCACCATTCTATTTATAATATGATATATTGCTATAATTTAACTATAATATTGCAAATATATAAGTGTAATATTTCAATGATATAAATGTGTAATATATCAATGATATAAGTATGTAATACTGCAGTAATATTTCTGTAATATTTCAATGACATATGTAAAGGTGCAATATTTCAGTAATATTTCTGTAATATTTCACTGTGATATGTAATATTACCACTATATTGCAATATCACTGCAATATTTCTGCAATATTACGTGCTGTGTGGTAATTCACTTAGCACTGGTCGGACGCGAATTTGAACTCGAGACATCTCTGAATTGTTGGTCTATCACTTTACCACTTTGCGTTATTTAGCAACAGGTAGCAACAGATCTCCAGAATATTTAAAAAACAACACAAATGTAATGTTTCAAATGGAATATTCTTAAAATATTTCGTACGAAATATTCTATTTCAAATATCCGTACAATATCCTAAGAATATCTCAAATGTAATATTTTAAAAATGATATTTGTAATAATATTGTAATTATGGAGACATTGCTGAGATGTTTTGTGCTATGTGGGTGATGCCTTTAGCGCGCGTTGAGGCGGTAAGATTCTCTTGTTGGGAGCGGTGCACTTGGACACGGTGCATTTGGACACAGCCAATCACAGCACCGTGTGATTAGAGACATTTGTAGGGTCCCTTGGAACAGCCACTTGTGATTGGACTGTGTCCAATTGCCCCGTGTCCAACTGATATACACCCTCTCTTGTTTGTATGGCAAGAAACCTCTAGAATTTGATATAACAGTTTCAAATAAAACCAACGAATAATGTAATAATATATTCAATTCAAGCCTTGTTCGAAGAGCTCGATTGTCTCGTATGAATTGCATTGCTTGTTATGATAAATAATGAGCTTGCGCTCGAAGAGTCGTAAAAGACCCGCCAGAACCACAAGGGTCCGCTAGAACCCAAAGGGTCCGTCACTTGGTCGCAATGACCAATGAGCTTGCGCTCGAAGAGTCGTAAGTGATTGACCAGGGGAGCGGTGCACTTGGACACAGCCAATCACAGCACCGTGTGATTAAAGACATTTGTAGGGTCCCTTGGAACAGCGACTTGTGATTGGACTGTGTCCAATTGCCCCGTGTCCAACTGATATACACCCATTCACCAGAACCACAAGCTTTAAATAAAAGCTAAAATGAACTTGACATGAAATTAGAGATATTTTAGAATAAAGAAGGATACAGGTTGATCAATCACTTGTGCGTTTCTATCGTCTTTTCTGAACAAGCACAGCAATATTGAATCAATGTTGAAAAAATGTTGGATTGCAACAATGTCAGAAAAATAATTACAAACTTAAAAAGTACCATAATTATTTTAGTGGAAATATTTATATTTATTGTAATAGAACCCACACAGCAGAGGTGTCCAAAATATATCATAGAGACATCTTAAAGATATATTTGGAATATGTGATATCTTCAAGATAACCCTATGATATATTTGGGACATTCCTGCTGTGTGGGAAGTATACAATAAATATGGATATTTTCACTAAAATAATTATGGTACTTTTTTAAATTTGTAATTATTCTTTTAAAAACATCCTTATATATCTAATTAAAAAAGCTATCTTTATAAATAATATGAAATTTCGTATTTCTTTTAATCTACATACAAATATCACATATGATAATTAACGATTGCTCTAGATGCATATTGCTCTAAATGTAATATTAGACGCAAATTAACAATCGCATGAATTTATGTTGAAACATAGTGAAGAAGTCAGATTTCCATGTTTCAATAAAGTTCGATATATTTCAGTAATTTTCATCGAGAATTTTCATTTCAATAAGAGAGTTTTCATATCCTAATATATAGAAAAATTTAAAAAATTAAATTGTAAAAATAAAATTGTAATTAACATCATCAATTATCAGTGAAATTCAGCACGATTTTGTTATTCCTTTACGAAAGAGATACGAAAAACTCAATTTTGGGTATTAACACTCAAATTTAGATGTTTATCTCTAGTTTTTGGGTGTTTACATCCAAATTTGATTTTTTTCGTAAGGGTTTATTCAAAACTTTTTCACGAAGTTCTTCATTGATCAATAAATAAAGTACATAAATACATAATAAGTACATAAAGTACTTATTTACAATTCATTATAAAATATTATTGTTTTATCAAGGTTTAGCGCAATTCAGAAAAATTTGGAAATTATTGAGAAATGTTTTCACGAATTTTTTCATCAATATTTCAGCAAAGATTCAATATAATTTACTCAGTTTTCATTGAAATTCAGTAGATTTCATAATATTAAATATTTCAAAATGTTTTCATTACTTTGCATCAATATTCGTTTAAAATTGTTTTGTCATACTTTTCATAAAAATTTATAATAAAAATCATGATTCATCATGAAATATTTTCAGTAACTTTTCAATAACTTTCATTTCTCTTTTCGACGATTTCATTGTATTTTCAACGATATTGTATTTTCAGTAAATTGTTTCCATCAGAGATCTCTTCAAGACATTTCTTTTAGCAGTTTTTTTAAAACATCCTTTAAATGTCTTTAAGAGATTATAGTATCATATTGAGTATTTTTTCAGAATAGATATTTTTAAGTTTAAGTTTAAGTTTTTATAAAATATATAATAATAATTAAAATATTAAAGCACACAATGCAAAGATTTCTCATAAATTAGATAGAAGTTGTTTTATTTTTTAAACAATTAGTCGGTGCGCACAATGTATATATTAAACTTGGGAAGTACTCGGTTGTGCTGTTTTCTCAGTAAGGTACACATAGTGCAAATCTTTACAATCTTCATCTGAAATGTGCACCCAGCCAGTTGACTTCATGTGATATACTATAAAGTAAAACATACATATTAAAAATATGTAATATAAAATACTAAATATTTTCTATGTTGAAAACTCTGTAATTAATTTTGCAAATAACTTATATATTTTCTCTGTAATTCTATAACTAACCTCTTATAATACCGCCTGAATATGCATCTCTATGTGTAGCATGATAAATTGATCTTCTTCCAAGTTCATAAGCTTCTTCATCAGTTAAATTCCATTTGTAACCAGAATCCAATACACCAAACGCAAACACAGATCCAGAACCTACACTAAAAACTTTTCCAGGAGTACGAGTACCCTCTGAATCAACATAATAGAGTCCTGGTCCTCGTTTATCCCAACCAGCCAACATCATGCCTGTAAATTTATATCTACAAATCTCAGTATATTTTATACATCTAAATTTTTATTTTTAATATCATTTACCAATACTCAGGCCCATCCCTTTGTAATTATATATCATATTTGATAATAATTTGCTAGCTGCTGCAATAGAAATACGTTCTCTGTTTCTCAATTCATACATGCGACATTGCTTTGCTAAAACACGATCCCAATAGACGCAATCAGCAGCACCACCAGCCAAAGTTCCAAGAAGATAGTCATTAATTTCTACTATTTTCTTCATAGTGGATGAACCTAAAAAAACAAAATATAAATGAAATAGTTTTTATAAAAAACATTTATTTATATTTATGTATTTAATATATATATTTATAATTATTATATTTATTAATATTTATGTATTTAACACACACACACACACACACACATATATATATATGATATATATTAATACATGTATATGTTAATATTAATATTATATATACAAACATATAATTATTACCAATAAACTGTCCTCCTGTAGCACGTGAATCTACTGCCAAAACAATACCTCCTTGATATTGAAAACCTAAAGTTGTGGTTCCATGATCAAATTTGATCTTTAGATGCTTGCCAGTATCATCAGTACTCTGGGCTATGCGACCAAGAGTTTCAGCTGGCTATAAATACATAGAAATACACAATCACAGAATTAAAATAACCAATGTTATTTCAAAATTTCAATATAAGAGCATAAATATTATATGTAATACAGGATGCGTTCGAGGAGCACGCTACTAATGCAACCACATTCTTCTATCTTTATTGTTCCTTAGATATACAAGGATAGAATGACATGGTAGTGCTGAGTAGCGCTAATAGCGAGCTTCTCGAACGCACCTATAGAAACTTATAAATTGCAAAAACTTTTTTTAATTTTTTTATCTCACATAATAATATTGATTTTGTTATACCGATATGCAAATAATCACATATAAAGTAACATAAAAAATCATAAGTATAAAATAATCTCTATATTTAAGAAAAAAATATAAGAAATTACATGAAAAATTTTTTAATAACAGTATTAATACTAGCTTTTGATGCATTATCAATATTACTTATTGTAATAGGTTATGATAATTCATGGATATAATAATAGTTGTCAATACTTTCTATTTACATGTTTTTTATTGACACAAAGTATCATCTTAAGATGATGTCTATGTTAACATTAGTCACACAAATAAAAAGCATACCTAATATCTCTCAAAATATAAATAATATAAGTTATAAACCTAAGTAATTGCATGATAGTGCAAATTTACTTTACAATATTTCTGCACTTACATTGAAGAACGGTGGCACCGACAATTGAAGATTGTTGGAAAAATTTTTGGTATATGCTTCAATCTCTCCGGCAAATTTATCCTTCTCTTGAGAAAAGCTAAAATCGATGAAGGAGTTAATACCACACACTTCGGAGAGCGCCATTTTCACTCGAATATCAATTGTAGACTGTTGTCAACTGCTTGTCATCGTCTCGGTTCTATCTCATTCCAGCAGACGGCGTTTGGATCTTTTTAATGCGAGAACAGTGAACTCAATCTACACTGGAATGCTTAGGGTGCCATTACATAAAGCGCGGAAACGCGGAAGACAAAATCTTACTAGATTTCCGCGTTCCGCGAATTGAATCATTTCTTCCTGTACGTTAAAAAAGCGGAAAAGCGGAAGGCCCAAAACTTTTCTCAATTGTCTTTTCATCCAAGGTACCAAGGTATGAATTCCAAAAAAATATCAGGTTCGACCGTGTTTAAACACGTCTTAATGTAACGGTGGTTAGGTTGAACAACTTGTGATAACTTGTGACAATAGGTTTTTCCGCGCTTGTTCCGCGATTTTATTTCTCCTTATATTACATGGAGCACAATTTGCGCGGAAAAGCGGAACGGTTAGATGATAAATAAACATCTGTATTCATTTTTAAAAATTGTATTAACTTAATTTACTGCAATTTTTACTAATATGTTTATCTTTTCAGCTTATCAGTTGAATACAAGCATTTTAATTAATAAATACTGTTAAAAATTAATATTTTATAATTTCCCATACCGCTTTTCCGCTCAAAATATGCCTCATGTAATATAATGGCTCCTGCACACAGGACGCGGTAATGCTTGCCGCGCGGCAGAAGTTCGCGCGACAGTCATCAATATGCTGCTTTCCGTAATAACCTTCTAGCTCTTACGGAAAAACATATTGATTGGCTGTCGCGCGAACTTCTGCCGCGCGGCAAGCATTACCGCGTCCCGTGTGCAGGAGCCATAAAGCAAAACAGACGCGGAACGCGTAGCGGATCTAGTAATATTTTATCTTCCGCGTTTCCGCGCTTCATGTAATGGCACCCTTAGGGTACTATTTCACGTGTCGTACGACAAGCTTTTCGGATACGTTTATTGGTTGGCGAATAGAGTATTTCTAGGTTCTCTGTTCGTCAACCAATGAACGTATCCAAAAAGCTAGTCGTACGACACGTGAAATATCAGCCTAATGCTGTCTCACGATTGCAAGCAGGGGGTTAGGCAAAACAATACCGTGACAAATACACGAGATCATAATTTTTTAAAATTGTATTATTGATTATAAAATCATCTGGTGTTGTTTTCTAATAAAATTTATTCTTAATTAAAGTTATATAACCATTAAAATATATATTATATTTTTCAAATATTATCTTAAAGTAAAAAGTCATACTGTTTTAACCTATTTGCAAGTATTGTTTTTATATGACTCGTGCAGATGCAAGTCCACAATAAATTATGCCATTAGAGTATATTGATGAAAAAATAAGATAGATTTAAAATCTATTTTAATAATATTAATGTAGTTTATTGTAATCAAAACATATAATGCAAGAACTTTTATATAAACTTAAAACAATAAATTATTATAATACAGCAAAATTTCAAATTCTTTTACCTGTCAATGAATATGCTACGACAATGTTTTCAAAAAAATGTGGGACTTTTATATGATGTTCCCGTAGAAGTTGGAAGTTATCCTTATCATCTTCATCAGATGGGTGATCAAAAAATATTTCCCATATTTCTTGTACATCCATTTTTTATCTAAACATGTTTAGTTGTAATAAAGTATAAAAGTATAAATAAAGTATTAAAGTATAAAAGAAATAACTCAAATAATGTTAAAAAATAGTATAGTAATAACCGACTCGGCGCCTCACTGTGATTGGTCCATTAAGAGTCGGTAGTCGTAGTCGGCAGTCGGGTCGCTCTGTGCAGTCGGTAGTCTGATACGGGCTTAAGCTGGTGGCACATAGAAAAACTTAAGCAATAAGACGTAAGCAGTAAGCAAATTGACCAATCACAGTCGTTGATTCTTCTTACGGTCCAAGAATCAACGACTGTGATTGGCTGATTCGCTTACTGCTTATGTCTTACTGCTAAAGTTTTTCTATGTGCCATCAGCTTAACCTACTGCTTGCAGTCGTGAGACAGCATTAAGCCCATTCTACAATTGCGTAAGCATAGTTGTGAACGTAAGAGTCAACCAATCCGAATGTTTAATTCACTGATTGCTTTACTCTGATAGGTTGTCGTAATCACTTATAACTACTTACAATCACGTTAACGCAATTGTAGAATGGGCTTTAGGGCCGTGGCACACAGAAAAACTTAAGCAGTAAGACGTAAGAAGTAAGCAAATTGACCAATCACAGTCGTTGATTTTTGAACCGTAAGAAGAATCAATGACTGTGATTGGTCAATTTGCTTACTGCTTACATTTACTGCTTAATAGCGAATTCGGTAGCTTGTACTAGTGCGCACTGAGTGCGCATTAAGGCTTGTTTACAGTACATTCTTATATTTAAGATCGTGTCTTAAATACATATTTAAAAACATTTTAACTAATAAAATGATTCGTACGGATGTTATACATATCATATTATGGTTAAAAATATTTGAGAATTTATTTGAGAATTATTTAAGATAATCTTTAAATATAATAACATACTATGAACAAGCCTTAGTGCGCACTCAGTGCACACTAGTGCAAGCAACCGAATTCGCTATAAGTTTTTCTGTGTGCCACTAACTTTAGGTAGCTTTGGGTTGTCATGAATCACATAATAGTAGTAGATGGTGATGTCTGTAACTTATTTCTGCTCTAGAGAAATGACTCGGAGAAGTATTATCAGAAACAATCCATAATAGGTACCCTGGGTAGCGATCATGAATCTTTTCTCCTAGTGTGAACTTGTGAAAAGTAAAAATTTTGTAATGAACTCGTGAAAAATGAAAACCTTCATTAAACTCGTGAAAAATGAAAGATTTAACGTGAATTTGTAAGTAAAACAAATATTACAATATACTCAAGACAACCAATTGACCAATTTGCAATGGTCATCTTTAGAATTTTTTCAGCATTTTTTAAGACATAGTGATGTCTTTAGAACGTCCCTTGGAAGTATGCTTGTTTGGGATTACTTTAGGATAAATTATTAAAAGATAAAATATTCTATTCATATTAAAATTATAAATCTGCAGAAAACATATATTTCGTATAAAATAATACATAAAATACCTGCAATAAATAATACATAAAAAACCTGCAAAAAATAATAAAACAAACTTACATTTTACTTACTGCATACAATTTATAATATATTATACTTTAACTTTTTGATGCATACGTATCTTAACTTTGCAAACTTCGTCGGTATGCTTTCCTATACGTCATCACGCTTCAATTGGCTTTCGTTGTTCATTTTTAATGAACGTAGGATTCAAATGCCAATTGTCGTATAACCATAAAAATTAAAGTCATTATGGCCGGTATTCATAGTCAGATCTTATATTTAAGATCAACTTAAGTACTGTCTTAATATGTCATGAACCAATCACAGAGCTGTATTCGCATCTTAAGACATTACTTAAAACAATCTTGAAATAAGATTCGACTATGAATACTGGCCTATAAGGAATTCTACTTATTTTGTACATAATATGCTAGTGTAGTATTACATTATTTTCCACATTTAAACCACATCGCTTGAGGGAGCGGTGCACTTGGACACGGTGCATTTGGACACAGCCAATCACAGCACCGTGTAATTAGAGACATTTGTAGGGTCCCTTGGAACAGCGACTTGTGATTGGACTGTGTCCAATTGCCCCGTGTCCAACTGATATACACCCTCGCTTGATACTTAAAAATTTTCATGGAAACTTATACAATTTACATGTAAAGAAGAACATATACGAGCAAATTGAAAGTTCACGTGATATATTTCATGTTTTGAGAATTCACCTTTCGCGGTTAACGTTTGTTTCATTTATTAAATTTACTCATAATCAAAGTTGGGAACGTTACTTTTTAAAAGTAACGCGTTACCGTTACCGTTACTTGCAGTAAAAAGTAACTCGTTACCGTTACTCGTTACTGATTCTAAAAAGTAACTCGTTACCGTTATTTGAAAAGTAACGATAAAAAATCGTTACTTTCCGTTACTTTTGTAAAAAAAAAGTTAAAATCGGCTTATAAAACGAATAGTAAGAGAGACAGTACATAAATTATACATATATAAAGACAAAATATAAAATATTTAAGCGGAAAGCACACATTCTTGTATAATGACATAAAACTCATTCTACATTAAGCCCATTTTACAATTGCGTGAACGTGGATGTAAGTGTTGTAAGTGATTACGACAACCAATCAAAGTAAAGCAATCAGTGAATAAAACATTCGGATTGGTTGACTCTTACGTTCACGACTACGCTTACGCAATTGTAGAATGGGCTTTAGTCGCAAATCACAAGGTCGCAAAGAAATTGACTAATCATAGTCGATTGTTCTTCTTGCGATCAAAGAATAATCAATTATGATTGGTCAATTTCCTTGCGATCTTGCGATTGCGAGCCATTTTGAATTTCGACAATTTGAGGTCAGATTCCTAAGGGTTAAGGGGCGCCGCATACAAATTAACATAATAGTAACGCAAAATGTACCGTAAAAATGGACCAATTCCAATCGAGTATTCACAAAAATGGCGATCTTACGGTTCGAAGATACTCAAAGTGATTGGTCAATTCTTACGGTACGTTACTGTTATATCAATTCGTGTGCGGCGTCCCTTAACCCTTTCCGGCATAGTGTACCGTAAACTGGATACTTTTTTGCCCTTAGTTTTTTATATTTTTTACATAGTTTTCAACACATCTGTACAGTAAAAAGCATATTATCAGTTATGTAGAACATCAGTTGTCATTAAAAAATTTTGAAAACATTCTTATTGTTAAGCAAATGTATTTTATAAATAAACAAACTACAAAAATACTGCTTTTTTATACAATAAATGTAATTGTGACTAACCAACAATAATTAATAAGCTGAAAATAAGGTCTAAAGGGTTTTTGGGGTCGCTGATTACGAATCTGGAGTCAGATTTTCAAAATTCAAAATGGCGGATTCAATATGACGGACGAATTTTTAAAAAATTATCAGATTTCTATGAAACTTGGTATTTAAGGGTTTCTTGGGTCGCTAATTACGAATCCGGAATCAGATTTTTAAAATTTAAAATGGCGGATCCAATATGGAGTGTGAATTTTAGAAAATTATAGTATTTGTATGAAACCTAGTATCTAGTGTTTTTTGGGTCGCTGATCAAATTTTTAAATTTAGCATCTGGGTAACGCTAAAGCGAGATTTTAGCGAGAGGATATTTTCTACCTTTTGAAAAGACTGTCACGGCCTCGGTCTCGCAGTGCGGTCGGACGACCTTGGCGTTTTGTGCGCGAGCGAGTGTGACATCGACTGCGGTGGATGAGCTCGCCGGTGTCCAGAGGTTCTTGTCCGCGAGTGCGTGAGTGTGAGTGAGGGTTGAGTGAGTGCAGATCGCGTGGATATGAAACACAACAATTTATTTAGGGTCGATACACAGCTTCGGTCGGTGGCGGACTTAATCCTAATCTTACAACTAGCAGGCTTAATTCTAATCTTAAAGCTAGTAGACGGGCGCTGACTTAAACTATACGTGCGATGCGTGAGGCGCCTACCGTAGGCTGCCCGCGGTCACGGAACGGTACGGGCACGACGACGGTGCCGGTTGCGGCAGTTACATGGCCTGTTGTGCGGCGGCGGATTTGCCATCGTTTCGGCGGCTTCGCAGGGATGATAGGGTGGCGGCAGAGGCTTCCGGCGAGAGCCAGCAGGGGAGTCCAGAGCGCAGGGCAGAGGCGGTGAGCGCGCCACCTCTGGATCCCTCGGTTGCTGGTAGGTCTCTCTCTTGGGCCGCGGACCTTGAGGGCAGGTGAGCGCACCTTTCCTCGTAGTCAGTTCTCTGGTCGGCAGGGAAGTCAGGAGCGCTTGACCAAACCGGTGAGCGCACCACCTCGGGTTCCGTGCCTAACAGAGAGCGGGTGTCCGTCCAGGTGATGAGCGCGGGAGCGGTGCACTTGGACACGGTGCATTTGGACACAGCCAATCACAGCACCGTGTAATTAGAGACATTTGTAGGGTCCCTTGGAACAGCGACTTGTGATTGGACTGTGTCCAATTGCCCCGTGTCCAACTGATATACACCCGATGAGCGCACCTTCCTGGTCAGTGGTCAGGATGCTAGTGTGAGCCAGCAAGGAGGCAGGAATGGCGATCGTACAGCGGATGAATACGCTCGCCTCGGGACTAGTGCCTTATCCTTATCGTGCGGCGCTTATATACTCGTCGCTGTGTGCTTTCGGTGCGTACGCCGTTCCCCCACGCGAGGGAATATCCGGCGTCGCGATTCGGCGGCGGCATATGTTTTATTTATTTGGCGCTTCGCGCCTGTTAGACAACCCGACTGATGTTCGGTCGGGTCGTCGTGACAAGACGGAATGTCTCGTCACAAGACTCATTTTTTACATGTTTGGCACACTACATTGGATCAAAAAATTTACTCTTGATTTTAGATTCGTATTCAGCTGCCAAAAAGATCTCCGCCAACTAATTTTGAAGATTTAAAACACATTCTTTTATTTCTTGGTCTTCTGTATTGGATCAACCATTTTGAATTTTGAAAATTTGATATTCGATTCGTAATTAACGATCCTAAAAACCATCGACTAATGATTTTCATGATATTTTATCCACTTTTTAACATGTTTGTCCATCATTTTGGATCCGTCATTTTGAATTTCGACAATCTGAGATCAGATTCATAATCAGCGAACCAAAAAACACTAATTACTAGGTTTCATACAAATACTATAATTTTCTAAAATTCGTCCGCCATATTGGATCCGCCATTTTAAATTTTGAAAATCTGGCTTCGGATTCGTAATAAGCGATTACCAAAAACCCGTAAAGGTACATTTATCTGTAAAATTAATTTGATAGAGAAATGTATGTCGCAAAAGGTTAAGCGTGGTCTACAATGAGAACTTAAGACATAAAATTTAAGCTTTAAGTCCTAAGCCGTAAGAAGTTGACCAATCACAATCAATTATAAGAGAAATAATTGACTGTGACTGGTCAATTTCTTACGGCTTAGAGTTTAAAGCTTAAATTTTAAGCCTTAAGTTCTCATTGTAGACCACGCTTTAGAGACTTTCTACAATAAGCAATAAGTTTTAAGTCGCAATAAAATTGACCAATTACAGTGGATTATTCTTCTAATAGTCGACTATGATTGGTCAATTTTATTATGACTTAAGATTTATTGCTTATTGTAGAATGGGCTTTACGGAAAGTAGCATATTTAGAGTGTATATCAGTTGGACACGGGGCAATTGGACACAGTCCAATCACAAGTCGCTGTTCCAAGGGACCCTACAAATGTCTCTAATCACACGGTGCTGTGATTGGCTGTGTCCAAATGCACCGTGTCCAAGTGCACCGCTCCCGAAATGAACAGTGCGCATCCTTCTGTGTCCAAATGAACAGTGGGCGATTGAACGGTGTTCAAGTGAACGGTGTCCAAATGATCGGCGTCCAAATGAACGGTGTCCAATTGAACGGTGTCCAAGTGAACTGTGTCCAAATGAATGGTGTCCAAATGAACAGTGCGCACCCTTCTGTGTCCAAGTGAACAGACAAGCAATTCCACGGTGTCCAAGTGAACGGTGTACAAATGAACAGCACGCATCGTTCTGTGTCCAAGTGAACAGTGGGCAACTGAACGGTATCCAAGGGTGCGTTCGAAAACACTGAAAGTCCACGACGGAAAGTGGCTGTGGTGGATGGGCTTGGTGGGGTTAGTGGAGTTGGTATCGAGAGGAGTTTTCGAACAACCATGGAAGAATGCTCAATGTGACATACTACATGTGTGTTGTGCCTACATATGTGTTGTACAAAATGGCTGATCGAAAGCGTATTTCGACATTAGCTATAATTGCTTCTCAGCAAAATAATAATAAATTAATAAATTTAGTAATTAATTAATTAATTAATTTAGTAATTATTAATTTATAATTTAGTTATCTGGAAAGTTAATTGGTTATACATTCCTCGGTCCGAAAACTCGGATTGATTTCTAGCATCGTGGGCACCAGGCCTAGGGAAATTTATAAACTTATTTATTACCCCTTACCTTTAACATCGTATATATAGACATTTCCCTTGTCATCTTTTTGTATATTTTTTTTAATAT
>NW_022639693.1:83182-85961 GCF_010583005.1 Odontomachus brunneus
CGCGCAAAAGAGAGTGGAGAAAAGTCACACGAGTGGTCCACGGAATACGGTTTTCGAACGGCCATGGTCGCATGGTCAGTGTGCCCACTAGGGGTTTTCGAACGATCTGAGTGTGACAAAATACACACGGGTGATGTTTTCGAACGCACCCAAAGTGAACGGTGTCCAAGTGAACGGTGTCCAAATGAATGGTATCCAAGTGAACGGTGTCCAAGTGAACAGTGGGCACTTGAACGATGTCCAACTGAACTGTGTCCAAGTAAGCGGTGTTCAACTGAACGGTGTCCAAATGAACGGTGTGTAACTGAACGACGTGCATTTTCTTTCGTGTCCAAACGCACCGTGTCCAATTGAACTGTGTGTCAAATGCCGTGTCCATTTGCAACGTGTCCATTTGCAACGTGTCCAATTGTACTGTGTCCAAGTGCACCGCTCCCATCAGAGAATATTCTTAGGACGTCCTTTGAAAGTGTGAATTGTCTGAAAATATCCAATAAGTGTATTCACATAAATTGAATTTTTTACACTTTTACACTTACTCTTAAGAAAATCTACTAAAAGTTTTTTAAAGTTACTTAAAGTATTTTAAAGTATTTCGCAGTTTACTAAAAGTTTTACAATAAACTTAAAGTTTACTTACAACCTATTGATATTTAGTTTACTTAAACCCATTGAACTTAAAGTTTACTTAAACCGGTTTAAATTAAGTTTACTATCGCTATTTTAGACAACACGCGTGTCTAAGAGACATTTTAAAGACGACACAAATATGTCTTACTAACAATTTTTAAAATGTCTTTAGGAACTTCAGTCTAGAAGACTGTAGTCTAAAGCGTCTTCTACAATGGCAGTAGGAGTAGTAGTAAGAAATAAGCAGTAAGTAAATAGACCAATCACAATCGATTATTTTTGAAACGTGAGAATAGAATTGGTTAATTTGCTTACTGCTTATTTCTTACTACTACTCCCACTGCCATTGTAGAAGACGCTTAAAGTGACGTCTACATTGGAAGTAAGCAGTAAGAAGTAGGAAGTAAGAATAAGAAATTGACCAATCATAGTTGATTATTCTTCTCACATTCGACTGTGGTTGGTCAATTTCTTACTCTTGCTTCCTACTTCTTGCTATTTACTTCCAATGTAGACGTCCCTTAAGTTAAGAACTACGTAACTTTATAGACATAGAAAGGCGTAGTCAAGGAAAGGAAAAAGTGACAACTCGACGAATCGTTGCACGACAAATTGTTGCACGTGATTGTATAGACAGGAAATTTCTTTCCATTTCTTCGTCTATTTTTTACATAGTTCTACCACAGATGTCTTTCAGACGTATTTAAGACGTCATAATGTTATTTGGATACTTATTTTTCTGGTATTTTATTCAAGAAATTTCAGCAGTATATTTAAATCCGGGTCTATAATAGGTATTTTAAATGTTATGCTTTAAGAAATTTATCAATCACAGTCAAATTTGAGAAGAATAGTTCATTATGACTGATAAATTTATGAAGGCTTAAGACTTATTATTGTGTTCCTGAATTTTAAAGACAAGTTTTCTCATCAGTATATTAAATCATTAAATGATACTTCTTTATTATAAGGTACAAAATACAATTTTTGACAATACAAAAAGTTAGAATGAGATAAACATATTTTCTTTCACTCTAACTTATTGCACTAGGTGTAATGTAGCGAAAAAGAACAGACTCACGAACACACCGGTGTGTATGAGTGCATCCAACGCGCTCAGCCAAATATTGAAGTGAAGCGAAGTGAGTGCATCCAATAGCAAGACCGTGGAGCGTGAAGCAGAATATATATCAATTTACGTGTTGCGCATCCCGGGCTTAGCATCACACGAATATGCGAGTATTTTATTTGGGTTTTTGTGAAACTATACATAGTCATTTCTACGTAAGTATTTAAGTTTCTTTCAAACGATAAAATGTCAAGCATAGCCGGTTATAACCTCAAAGTGCTTTACAAGCAATGAATCAAATTCAACATCATTTATAGAATTAAGACTTTATATCTTTCAGTTGGAATTATAAGCAGTGTAAAATACGATTTTGTAAGACATTCGGTAACAGGTCTCTTAAAGTAATATAATAAATTAAAAAACGTATTAATATGTTATAACATGTTTTCTATTAATATAATTTGTATTTGTTCTGAATATTACAAGCTGCACAATATTGACATAATGTTTTGCATTTAAAAATAATGTAAAGTCTTTGAAAAGTTTGCAAGCACTGAATTTCAAATCATTCCTTTATGCACTGCAAAATCTGTTATGAATTCTGTTACAGATATAATTCTATGGAAACATTTTATATATTCTCGAGAAAAACAAAAAATGTTTTATAACAAATTCCAGTCTTTCTTTTTATTAGCTCATGATATAAATATGATTTGTTTGGCTATAATACAGTTTTACTTATATTAAGCAACTTATTGGATTTATATATGTTAATATGATATATAATACCGGCTTCCTTGCTTATATTTCGTATTGCACAAATTATTGGCTTGCATACATTATTTACATAAAAGTGATATATATATATTGGGTGTATATCAGTTGGATATGGGGCAATTGGACACAGTCCAATTACAAGTCACTGTTCCAAGGGATTGTACAAATGTCTCTCATCACACGGTGCTGTGATTGGCTGTATCCAAATGCACCGTGTCCAAGTGCACCGCTCCCTATATATATATATATATATATATATATATATATATATATATATATATATATATATATATATATTTAAAA
>NW_022639693.1:86392-95807 GCF_010583005.1 Odontomachus brunneus
CTCTCGAGATGTGCTATAAGAATATGCAATGAAAAATGGGGTGTTCCATTTAAAAAAATTAATGTGACCTTGACCTGACCTTCGCTACGCAACCCAAGGTCAAACTGATGTGATCAGTAAATACATCTTTTTAAACGCCACAACTTGTATCTGAAACATTTTTTTCTAAAATGCTTAGTTTTCGAGATATTTCACCGGTCCGGGACTTTTTGAACACCCTGTATATATATTCATGAAATTAGTTCATCTGAAGAAAACAACTTTTTTATTTCCAAAGATTACAAATAGGTCAAATTCAGATAATTATGTCCCTTAAAATGCTTGAAACAGTTAATATTAATTACAGTTTTAGTACTTAGTCTTTACAATGAAACTTTATATTAAATGTTTCATTTAACTGAAATGTTTTTTTTTTTATAGATATCTGTGAGTGAATCTGATAAAACATTTAGTTTAAGTATCTGGAGCAGTAGTAGTAACTCAGATAATTGCAGCAATGCAAGTGACGACTCATCTCGTTCAGATGGAAACTTTGTAAGTAATTATATGAAGCAGCTGAAGACAGTATAAACTGAAACAACTATTTTCTATCTTCTGTATGACTACATATGTTTGCAGAATATTTATGAAAGAGAGAATAGTGATGTCCTTTCATATTCAGGTAGTGACAATTTAAGTACACAAGATAGACTATTTGATCAGGAAAATGAATATGCCATTGTCAATGAAAATAGCAACTTCAATTTAAACTATCAGCATCAGCAAATTTGTTATAGAGAAAATGAACCCCATAATAAATTAAATCAGTGTGTGAGTATTTATTTAGAAATAAGATTGTATTTTGCTTATGCTTCTGAATGACTTTTTTTTTAGCATTTACAATATTTAGATTTTATAAATGTCTTTAATCATATATTTATAAATTAATTATTATTTTACTTATCTTATTTGCAAATGGTTTCAGCTTAACAAAGAATTTGTGTGCATAGATGATTTTTTTAGTATGAAGTTTAACTGCATTACTTTATATGTTTGAAATAAAAAATAGATGAAATCTTATAGCGTATTTGAGTGGCACGAATTGTAATCCAGCTGGTCGATGAATGACATATATACATTATAAGCACTGTGATACATTAGACAGATATAATGACATCTGTCCGTGTGGGTGGCGGACGTAAAGAATACCCCCAACGTATGGCCAGCGTGTCGTAAAAGGCGACTAAAAGGCCCTCATGGGTGGGTTGCTGCGCCCATGAGTATTAGGAGCCGGAGGGCTCCCCTCCTTCTCGCTTCAGAGAGGGAGGGAAGCCCAATGGCGCCTACAGCAGGGGAGCGTACCGGATCCCTTATGCCAGTATGGTACCGGTCTCTCGGGTGGGCAGCGGCGCCTGAGAGTTTCAGAGGAAGGCGAGCGCGCCCGGCTGTCCTCAGGGCAGCCGGTGCGGGTGAACCGACCTCACCGCGGGGGCAGTCGGGTCCCTTATGCCAGTACGGCAACCGGCCTCCCGGGTGGGCAGCTGCGCTCGGGAGTAGTAAGATCCTCGGTGAATACTTCACCGGGGATCCACAGCGGGGGCAGGGCGGGCTCCTGAGGCTCCGTCGAGCCAAACCGCCCTGAGGGGCGGCCCTAAAAGCCGCCCGGGTTGGGGGGCCGCCGTCAAGCCCCCCATCAAAAAACATGAAGAACACCAGAAAAGGAACGACTTCCGGCGGGTCGGGTACGTCGGGCCGGCGCGGGGGGGCTGTGGTCCCAGGAACCCCCGTGTCGTCAACGGACTATGGGCCACACGAAACCGGCGCGTCAACGGCGGGCGCGTCAGTGGGTTCTGCAACCGCCGAAGGAAGGGGGGCGATGGAGGAGAAGGGAAAGGACAGCACGGCAGATAGAGGGAAGAGAAGGAAATTGGACAGGCATGAAAAAGATGGAGGGACCCAGGCTTGTGAGGATTGTGGGGGAATAGCACGGAAGGAGTCAAGTGAAGAGGAAGGAAGCGGAAAGGACGAAGAGGATGATATGGAAACGGAGTCGGAAAGCGAAGGGAATGAGGGCTGGCCGGACCCGTGGGACGAGTGCAGGAACCGGGAGTTCGTGCTCGACCGGGTCGAGTTCGCCAGGAAAACCGCCAAGCTCATCGAGGAATATACCTCAAAGAGTAAAAGGATGAGCAAAATTGAAAAGACGACCATCACCGGGCACGGATACGATCTGAGGAAACATTGCGAGGACATCTCAAGAGTTTTCAAAAGTAGAACAGAAGTCATGGATGAGAAAATTGACCAATGGGAAGAATGGTATGGAAGAAGAAATGATACAATAGAGATGAAGAAGGAGGAACTGGAGAAATGGGAAAGGAAAGGAAAGGAATGGGAGATGGAGAAGAAGGAATGGGCTGCCGAAAAGAAAGGCTGGGAGAGTAAAGAAAGCAAATGGAGGGAAGAGAAGGAGGAGTGGAACAAGGAAAGGAGGGATTGGACAAGGGAACGGGACCAAATGGCGAGCTCAATTAAAGAGCTACTAGCCAAGAGGAGGACTACGACGGATCGGGCCGTGTCTCCGTTTCCGGAGGCACGACCCGATCGGAGGGATAGGGCGACGTCCCCGATGCGGGACGCCGCGCAGAAGCGTCGGCCGGCGGTTGCCGGCGGGGCGCCGCCGACTGGGGTGGGGTCTTTCGTGCCCGCCGGGCCCGCCGCGGCTCCCTTGGGGGGTCGTGGCTGGGCTACGGCGGTTAGCGGGGGCAGGAGCAGGAGTAGGAGGAAGAGGGGCCCTGGGCCGGCCGTTGGGGTGGGGCCGGGCTCGGCGTGCCCGGCGGTGCCGAGGTTCTTGGCGCCGCCGGTACCGCCGGCTACGGCGGCGATCGGCGTCCGCCTGGAGGAGGGCGCGGGGAGCCTCACATACGCGGAGGCTCTCCGCAAACTGAAGGAGCTCCCTCTTGGGGATGTCGGGGTCCGGCCTGCGTTTGTGAGGAGAGCCGCGAATGGCGGCCTCCTCTTGGGGCTGGCCGGCCCTGACAGAGAAGGGAGGAGCCGGGGAGCGGACATCCTGGCCGATAGGATCAGGGCGTCGCTCCCAGGCGCCTCAGTAACGAGGCCGAAAAGGTGGGGGGAGGTTCGGCTCGTCGGCATAGACGAGTCGGTCCTCCCCGATGAAATATCCTGCGCCCTCGCGACCCGCGGCGGCTGCGGGGTTGGGGAGGTGCGGACGGGCCCTGTTAGGCGGGGTTGGGGGAGGGTCGGAGTCGTTTGGGCGCGGCTCCCCCTCGATGCCGCGGCCATTGTGGCTAGGGAGGGACGGGTGGCGCTGGGGTGGGCGGGTGCGCGGGTGGAGATGCTCGCGGCCCGCCCGCTGCAGTGCCACAAGTGCTGGAGGCCCGGCCACATCCGGGCGGCCTGCTCCGCGTCCGTGGACCGGAGCGGCCTGTGTTACCGGTGTGGCCGGGCGGGGCACATCGCGCGGGACTGTGTGGAGGGTGTTTCCTGCGCGGTGTGCCGGGAAGAAGGCCGGGAGGCGGGTCACCGTATGGATGGGCCCGCCTGCACGGTGAGTAAGGAGGGAAGTGGCCCGCGGGCTTGGCCCACGGGGCACAGGAGGGGCCGACCGCCGAACGTGGGCGGTGCTGGCCTCCCTATGGGAGACGAGCCGACGGACCCTGGGGTCTCCCGGGATCCAGTCGGCGGAGAGGGCCCCGGTCTGACCACCTAGACCGGGGCCACGGCGCCGGCCGAACATCGGGCCGGTGCCGGGGGGGCGGAACCGGGCGAGACATCGCTCCTACCGGTCCCCCCTCCCCCCTACGGGTCGCTTGGGGGGCGTGCGGAGGCACACCCTCCAATTATAGCGCCCTGGGAGGGAGGCGGCGCGGTGTTGGGTCGCACCGCGCCGCTGTTCAGGAGGAACGTGACCGGGGGTGATTTATTACCCCCGGTCCGGGAGGGGTCCTCAGGACCGCGGAGGGGGGTCCGCGGAAGTTATACGCAAGTGGTCCCCGCGGGCCCCCTGATGACCGCTGAGGACGGACCCGCCAGGGGTTTTAGTGGGTAGGGCCTCCGTCGAGTTTATCTCGGCGGGGGAAAAGTCCCACATAACCCACGGTCTCCCCCCGGAGATCGTGGGTATACGTAAAGCATTTCCCCTGGCTTAAAAAAAAAAAAAGATATAATGACATCGAGGCCCTTGTAGTGGCCCTAGTTCCCCGCCTTATGGAGGCCATGGGGGCCGTCATTCCCGGGATCACGCCCGGGGGGCGGCCTGCATGGCCCCATGGTGGAAACAAAAAGGTGGGAGGGGGAAAGGGGAAAAGAGTCGCGTAGCGCGCCCCGACCCTACACCTTCGAACAAGTCCTCCGCGACCTCTCCCCCCGCCGGGGCCAAACGGCCTGAGGTGGCGGGGGGGAGCAAGCGGAGGAAAAACAAGAAGAAAAAGAGCGGCGCGGGCGACTCACCACCCCAAGTGGAGGGGAGGGCCGCCCCTTGCAGGTGCGCCTGCACATGTGGAGGAACCAGGCCTCCCCCCCCAAGCCGGATAGCACAAGTGCGATCGGTGGGGGAACCGACCCTCCTTTTCCCGCCACCGAGCCCGGGACCACCTGGGCCCGTGTGGTCAGGGAGGAGGGAGAAGAAGAGTGAAGGGGGGGGCAAACAGGCCCCCCAATCCGCCCCCTAAAAGCCGGGGCTCCAGAAGGGTGCCGCGGCCAAGGGGGGCGTTAAGAAGATAGCACGGGACGAGGGAGGCGGGAGCAAACCCGCTCTCCCTAAGGCTCCTCGTACCGCCGCCGTCACGGTGAGCTGCCCAACGGGCAGCTACGCCGATGTTATGCGGCGGGCGAGTAGCCAAATAGATTTAGGCGAGTTGGGGATCGGGGATCTCTGGACCAGGAGGGCCGCTACTGGTGCACTGGTCCTCGAGATCCCCGGTCCCGAAGGGCAGGCCAGGGCGGATGCCCTGGTCAAAAGAATGTCGGCCCTCTTCACCGACACGAGGGACGTGCAAATTGCGCGTCCCTCGAAGAGGGCCGACATCCGTGTCCGCGACCTGGACGACTCAGTCACCGCGGAAGATGTGATCTCCGCGGTGGCGGTCGCCGGGGCCCGGCGAAATAAAGGCCGGGGCGATACGACCCGGAGCGGACCGAATGGGGACAATCTGGATACAGTGTCCCCTTTCGGCCGCAAGGAAGGTTGCGGGCGGGGGGCGACTCAAAGTCGGGTGGTCCTCCGTCCGCGTAGAGGCCCTGACGAAGCGCCCCCTCCAGTGCTTCAAATGCCTGGAGTGGGGCCATGTCAGGGCCCTATGCAAAAACAAGGCCGACCGCAGTGGTCTTTGCTACCACTGCGGTTCGGCTGGCCACAGGGCCGCGGCGTGCGATGCACCGGCAACATGCCCGGTGTGTCGTGACGCCGGGCGGCCCTGTGGCCACAGAGTAGGAGGCCCCGCCTGCCAAATGGCAAAGCGGGGCAAGGAGGGAAAAGAGTGGGAGGAGGAGGCGTAAAGCCTCCAATATCCCTCCCACCTCTCCCCCCGGAAAGGAGAAGGAGCCCCCCCCCTAAAAAACCAGAGGGTGGGGCTACATTGCCTGAGACGCCGGTCCCTTCGACGGACGCTGCTCCTAAGAAGCAGAGAAAGCCGCGGGGGGCCGGGAGAGTTGCCTCGCGGGAGGCGGGAAACCCGAACGAGGGTCCCCCTCCCGCGGGGAAGATAGGGGAAGGCCTGGAGGAGAGCGGAACTAAGCCGTAATGGCCACCCGCCTCCTCCAGGCGAATCTCAACCGCGCTCGCGGAGCCCAGGAACTGTTCATGCAGTCCCTCCGCGAGCGCGGTTGCGGATTAGGGATCGTTTCCGAGTCTCACTCCGTCCCCGGGAGTCACCCAGCCATAATGGATGACGTTGCGGGGCGGAGTGGCAAGTGCTCGGTGGCGATCTATCATGAAGAAATGGAGGCCTACCCCCCAATCTCCCTGGTGGAGAGGGGGGGAGGATACGTCGCGGTCGAGTGGGGGGCCATAGACGTGGTCGGGGTATACGCCCCACCATCGTGGGATCTCGCTCACTTCGAGCACCTTTTGGACCGGCTGGGGGACCTCATGTCGAGGCGCCTCCAAAGGCCGGTCCTGGTGGTCGGGGACCTTAATGCCAAATCGGCGTTGTGGGGGTCCTCGGCAGGGTGCCGAAGGGGCGAGGTTATGGAAGAATGGGTCGCGTCTCACGGCCTCTGTATCATAAACAGGGGCCGGAGGAGCACCTTCGTCGGGCCGCGGGGGAGATCTGTGATCGACGTCACATTAGCGTCTCCCCAGGCGGCCCGACTAATCCAGGATTGGAGGGTGGTGACCAGGGGGGAAAACCTCTCGGACCATCGCTATATCGTGGTCCGACTGGTCGCCACCCTCGAGGAGGTGCTCCGGAGACGCGGCCAGGGGAGCGCCCGACCATCAAGATGGGCCCTCCGTAAACTCGACCGCGACAGGCTGGCGGCCGCCTTAACGGCGGCCACATGGGCGGACCCGGGCCCCACACCGGGGACCCAGGCCGCCATTGAAGCTGAGGCGACCGGGCTCGTGGGCGTAATGTCAGCGGCGTGTGACGCCGCCATGCCCTGATCCCGGCCGCACCCCCGCCGGTCCGTGTACTGGTAGTCGGCGGAGATCGCCGAACTTCGGCACTCCGCCGGCCAAGCCAGGCGTGAAATGGACCGGCGGGGTAGAGATAGTGTAAGTGGGATGGCCGCCGCGGGGGCGTACCGCGAAAAGCGCAGCGCCCTCAAGGCGGCCATCTTTACGGCCAAGGCCCGTGCCTGAGATAAATTGGTCTCCACCATCGACAGGGACCTATGGGGGCGCCCGTATCACATCGTGATGAGGCGTCTGCGCAATTGGGCGCCCCCTCCAACGGCGTCCCTGGACCCCAACTTCCTCGACGAAGTGGTGGGGGCCCTCTTTCCATGGGGGGAAGCTTGCATTCCCCCCTACGAGGGCCCACCATCGGACGGGGAGGAGGAGTCGGTCGGGGTCACCGAGGTGGAGATAGACAGGGCCGTCAGGAGGCTCGGCGCCAAGAAAAGGGCGCCGGGCCCTGACGGCATCCCAGGCACAGTGTGGGCCTTGGCGTTGAGGGAGGTGGGGGTGAAGAGTCGCACAATGCGGCTCTTCACCTCCTGTTTGAGGACCGGGGTGTTCCCCAGCCCCTGGAAGAGGGCCAATCTGGTCCTCTTCCGAAAGGGGGGCAAGCCGGAGGACAGCCCTTCCGCATATAGGCCGATATGCCTATTGGACGAGGCGGGCAAACTATTCGAAAGAATAATACACGCCCGCCTCGTCCGGCACCTATCCCGGAGTAATCCAACGCTGAGCGAGCAGCAATACGGCTTCCGGGAGGGACGGTCAAGCGTGGACGCGATCTTACGCGTCCGGTCCCTCTCGGAGGCCGTCGTGAGGAGGGGGGGAGTTGTGTTGGCGGTGTCCATGGACATCGCCAACGCATTCAACTCCCTCCCTTGGGACCAGGTGGAGGCGGGTCTGGCCCATTTCAGGGTCCCCCCCACCTGGTCTCAATTATTAGGGACTACTTCCGGGATAGAAAACTGGAGTTCCGTAACAAAGCGGAACTCCAGTGCGGAAGGGTGGTCTACCGCGGTGTTCCTCAGGGGTCCGTACTAAGACCCCTACTATGGAACATCGCGTATGACCAAGTCCTCCGCCTTGCCCTCCCCCCCGGCTGCAGCGTCGTCTGCTACGCAGACGACACGATGGTGCTGGCCGGGGGCAGGGGCTGGCGGAGCGCCCTGGAGAAGGGACGACGGGCGGTAGACCAGGTGGTAGGCTCCCTGAATAGGATGGGCCTCAAGGTGGCTCCCCTCAAGTCTGAACTTATGTTCATTCACGATAGAATGAGGAGGAGGGGACCACCTGAGGCCCGAGTCCGGATCGACGGTGTCTCCGTGAAGACGGGTCCCACAATCAAATATTTGGGACTCGTCTTGGATGGTAAATGGGGGTTCCAGAAGCACTTTGAGCTTCTGGCCCCCAAGTTGGGCAGGGTGGCCAATATGTTGGGTGGCCTCCTGCCCAATCTCGGCGGCCCTAAGAGGAAGGCAAGGCGGCTGTATGCCGGCGTCGTCCAGTCCATGGCCCTATATGGGGCCCCGGTCTGGGCGAGTGGGATGGCGACCAACCAGCGTATAATTGCGCTGGCTCACCGCGCTCAGCGGTGGGTCGCCATTCGCCTCGCCCGGGCCTATAGGACGACGTCGCATATGGCCGCCACGGCCCTGGCCGGTCTCCCCCCGCTGGAGCTCCTTGCACAAATGCACGCCGAAACCTATCGGCGTGTCAAGGAGCTCCGTGCCGGGGGAGACCTCGAACACTTGGCCAGGGCCATTGGCATAGTAAAAGTGCAGGCCCGTCAACGCCTCCTCCTAAGGTGGAGTATCCACCTGGAGGAGGCGACGGGCCACTCGGGAACGAGGATCGCCGAGGCCATCCGGCCCTGTCTACAAGAATGGGTAGACAGGGTCCGCGGAGAGCTGTCCTTCCGGATGACGCAGGTACTCACCGGACATGGATGCTTCGGTGAGTACCTGCACAGGATTGGTAGGGAGCCTAACTCCCGCTGCCACCACTGTGGCGCTGAGGTGGACTCGGCGCAACACACCCTGGAGGAATGCCCCTCCTGGGATGTGGAGCGCCGGGTCCTGACTGACGTGGTGGGAGCGGACCTCTCTCCCCCGGCCCTCATAAGGGCCATGCTTGGGGGAGACGAGGGCTGGTCTACCGTCACCTCCTTCTGTGACACAGTCGTGTCGCAGAAGGAGGAGGCGGAAAGGGTGCGGCGGGGTGAAACCGCCGCCCCCGGAGATGGGGCGAGGCGCCGCAGAAGGAGAGCGGCGCCTCGCCTGCCCGCGCATCAGCGCGGGGTCGAAGGGCGGCGCACTTGCGGGCGGGGAGGGGACGCCACCGCTGGCGTTCCCTCCCCCGGGGTACCTGCGCGTGCGCCGCAGCCCCCTACAATGCCGCCGGGCCCTCCTGATCAACGGAGGGCCCGGCGAGGGGGAGACAGGAGGCGCCTGGTCGGGCGGGGGAGACGCGCAGCAAGGCGCTACTCCCCCCCCCGTGACAAGAAGTCTGACCAGGCGCCTCCGGGGAGGGGGGCAGGGCGGCCGGCTTGCAAGGGCGGGCTCTTAGGCCGCCCACCCCCCTCCCAGTGCCAGGAGGCTCCTGACCGGGAGGGGCGGAGGGGAACACTTAGACCCCTCCGCCCCAGCAACCTCGGTCGGGAGCGTGGGGGCG
Organism: Odontomachus brunneus; assembly: GCF_010583005.1. Lineage (NCBI taxonomy): Eukaryota > Metazoa > Arthropoda > Insecta > Hymenoptera > Formicidae > Odontomachus > Odontomachus brunneus. The sequence goes on from NW_022639693.1 coordinate 95,679, forward strand.
GGCCGGGTCCGGATGGGACCGGACCCGGCCACAAGCGCCCTCAACAGGTGAGGTGTGACCGGACGGGGGGGCCCACGTCCGGTCATGGAGGATAGGAACAGCGGGCCGGGAGGGAATAATCCCTCCCGG
>NW_022639693.1:96041-96507 GCF_010583005.1 Odontomachus brunneus
TAATGACATCATTAACTAAATTCGGTGTTTTAAGTCTTAAGCCTTGCAAATTAACCAATCACAGTAAAATTTGAGAAGAATAATCAACTGTAATTGATCAGTTTTTCAAGCTGAAGAAAACATCGAATGTAGACCGGGACTAATGAACCTCGCGTCGGTACTAAAATTCGTACTATTGAAATATGCTATTATTTTCTTTTCAAAATGGAGAAATTTACATGCAGTAAAGATTAAGTAGTATTTTTAACTAAGTCGCATAAAAGTCGCCTAGAGATTGGGTTTTGCTTTACATCTAAGATTATAACAAAGAAAATTTTGAAAATTAGATGTTCATGTCAGTTTGGAATGTGTTTTGTGAAATAACATGTAACGCTATTTCGCGTTCCGTGCGGGATCAGCTGCGAGTCGGTGTGGTCCGGATTCGAGCAGATGTCAATAATCGTGAAGACAGTGGGATGGATAGTAT
>NW_022639693.1:96517-97024 GCF_010583005.1 Odontomachus brunneus
ACAAACTTTTATTATTAAACTATATCATCAGTATAATTGATTTTTTTATCAATCTGTAATAAATTCTTTTGTTGTGTATATTATCTATTTATTTATATAATCTATTTCAGGTGGAAAGGCAAGGGAGCGGTGCACTTGGACACGGTGCATTTGGACACAGCCAATCACAGCACCGTGTGATTAGAGACATTTGTAGGGTCCCTTGGAACAGCGACTTGTGATTGGACTGTGTCCAATTGCTCCTTGTCCAACTGATATACACCCTAAAAAAAATACAGGAAAAGCTTAAGGAATGCCTTAAAGACAATCCAAAATCTATTGCAAAAACAATTCCCACTTCGGTACCAAATGTGAGTATTGTAAATTTAGTATTATAAAATGTAGTATATACCCTATGGGAACATCCATGCGCAATCCACGTGGAATCCACGTAAATAAGTCGATTCCACGTTACTTCCACCTCGATTCCACGGACGTTTCTATGGGGTATTCTTACGATGAATTCTT
>NW_022639693.1:97034-119073 GCF_010583005.1 Odontomachus brunneus
CATTTGTAGGGTCCCTTGGAACAGCGACTTGTGATTGGACTGTGTCCAATTGCTCCTTGTCCAACTGATATACACCCTAAAAAAAATACAGGAAAAGCTTAAGGAATGCCTTAAAGACAATCCAAAATCTATTGCAAAAACAATTCCCACTTCGGTACCAAATGTGAGTATTGTAAATTTAGTATTATAAAATGTAGTATATACCCTATGGGAACATCCATGCACAATCCACGTGGAATCCACGTAAATAAGTCGATTCCACGTTACTTCCACCTCGATTCCACGGACGTTTCTATGGGGTATTCTTACGATGAATTCTTTCTTTATGTTATCATTTGCTACATTTTGTAACGATGCATATCGTTACGTAATAATAACAACGCAAGCCGAGCACCGCGAACCGAAAGCGCAAGAGGACAGCGCGTCCTCCAAAACAGTAAACAGCGCGACCGCCGAACAACAGCGGTAAATAGCGAATCAAGCGGGATTCGAGGTATATAAAATGCCGCGTAATCGCAATCGAGAGATTCGATCATCCGCTCTCGAAAGAGAATCAGAACCGATCCACCGCTCTCGAAGGAGAATCCGATTCCGATTATCCGCTCTAAGAGATACCGACTCCGCTCCTGGCAGATTACTGTTCGTCGATTGGCGACTGTAGTCACTCCGCCGTCGTTGCACGGATACGTGGCATCGACATTCGACTCTACTCCGCTCCTGGCAGATTATTGTTCGTCGATTGGCGACTGTAGTCACTCCGCCGTCGTTGCACGGATACGTGGCATCGACATTCGACTCTACTCCGCTCCTGGCAGATTATTGTTCGTCGATTGGCGACTGTAGTCACTCCGCCGTCGTTGCACGGATACGTGGCATCGACATTCGACTCTACTCCGCTCCTGGCAGATTATTGTTCGTCGATTGGCGACTGTAGTCACTCCGCCGTCGTTGCACGGATACGTGTCATATTCTACTCCGCTCCGGGTAGATTACTGCCCGTCGCGTAGCGACTGTAATCATTCCGCCGCCGGCTCACGGATTCGTGAGGCCGACACAGATAAGTTTCACCGTACCGCTGGCCGCATCCGAAACTGCGTCCGAACGAGCCAAGCTCGTTGAATCATAGAGGAAACTCCGAGAGCTAAGGTCCCGTGTACGAGGACCGACGGCTACACCGCATACACCGAACCGATTCAAATCTCCGCGATAGGAGATCGAAGGGAGCACCGCTAAGGCGATATCCCGCATGCAGTTACGCTGCAACCTCAACGCCGCGAACATTATATGACTCCGAAACGCCGTTAAACATCGCTGGGAAAAGTGTCCACCGCACTTAAGAGACACGACGCCGAAAGAAACGTCAACAGCATAGACTCGCGAAGACGCGACACTGACGTCGTCCGCGCCCCGCGCACCGCGCGTCACATCACCCAAATCGGCGTCTAAACAAACCTCTGTCAGGCGATACAAACAACCAAGACCAAAGGCGTCGACACGTATTGTTCGATATATATATTGTCATTATCATCAGCTTAGTATTTTAAATATATTATTCATTATTATTTTCTTAAAACATTGTTTCTCAATTATTCCGCCTATCACGAACCCGATCCGACAAGCGATTCAAACCCGCAACGAATCGCGGTTACAATTTTATATAATTCGTTCTATACATTATTTAGCTTTCTTCAAAATTGTTTCAATAATGTAAGGGAACACTCACTTATACCCTGGCAAAAAAATTTAAGACAAACGTTTTCACCAGGATATTATCTATACACGAAAATTAATTAACACATGTGTGACCTCTGAAATACTTAATTAATATATTAATGTATATTAATGAATTTGCATTACAATTTTGTTAACAGACAAGTTTTACTAACCCTAGTTCTAGGTGGAATGATCCTGCTTCTAGATGGGATGACGATAACTTTGCGAATAGATTAACACCTGTGCCTAGTACATCCACTGTAGATCTTGATATCGATGTCTCCAATGCACCAAAGGTAAATATCGCAAAGTTTTAAATTTTTCTTTGGAAATTGCTCAATAATATTTGTTGATTTGCTACTTTTATGTACTTGCTGTTTCTTTAAGTTGTTTGTATCACATAAATGTTATATATCCAATAAAGTTTCTTCATGAACGCCGTAAAATACAAACATTTCATATATTTCATGGAATACGCTTTAAGAGCTCTGATTATTTTTATATTTATTTTACATGAACATTATAAATTAAAAAAACAGCAGGAACATTTGAAAGACATCTCTAACATTTCAATAGCTAAGTGTTATACAGATTTACCTGCCAATGACAACACATCTCCCTCCACAGGAGAGGTAATGTGGTATATTTGTTATCTCAATTATTGATAGAATTTATTTCTTGTTTAATTGTCAGTTGAGATCTACTTTTCATAGATAGTACGTTTCGGATTTAGAAGTGTCCCAAAGTCAATGATAGATAAACTGAGACATGGAAAAATAGGTTGACAGAAGCTGTTTTTACACCTGAAGAAATGACACTAAGCACTGTCAGAGGTAGTAAAACAAATGCCCACAAGGGCGTGCTTCAAAAGAAAACTTTGGATCAAAGCTTTGTGCAAGCTATTATAGGTGAGTTCATTTCTTATACCACATTTCTCTTTATTTATTATAATGTGTGAATTCAGTTTTACAAATTAGGAATTTATTAATTATTTTTAACACTTTAAAGAACAAATAAATAAATATTTTTACGTAATATAAAAAATACATGTAAAAATATTTGTGTTATTAAGAATATTTTAAAAATATTTCCTTAACTCTCTCTCTATGTAATAATCTTAAATTTATAATTTACAAGTGCAAGATAAATATATAAAAAACAGATCTACCCCATGCACATTGTCTATTATTTCATATGACTCTTAACATGTATGATTTCTTTATTTTTACAGAGTATTGTGCTACATCCTTTAATAAATCAACCTCAGAAGTGAGTTCTGAGATGATAAAATCAATAGGATTTAAATTGAACAATTTTACTAAAACCGAAGAGAGCAAGAAGATAATCAAGAAACACAAATTAAGCCTTGGGTTACCCATAGATTAATCAACCAAAAAGAATAATATTGAATCATATTATTGCAATTATTAGTACATTTTCTTAATTTAATTTTCTTCTTGCGGTTTTGATTAATATAATCCAATATTATTTGTATATTTTTTCTTAGAGTTCATGAAACAAATATTATTTTTCTACATTGTAAGGTTTGCAATATTTATATTTAGTTTATCACAAGTTTTGTGCTTTACATTATTTTTTCTATGTTATATTTGGATATGCAATAATATATATAATATGAAGTAATAAAGTGAATAACATTTTTGCAATATAAATATTTTTTTTAGTACGCTCCCTTAGTATTTATCCTAGTTTATTTTTAGTAATTCCATTAGTTTACTTTAAATAACTTACAGTTTACTTTACAGTTTACTTAAAGTTTTGCTCCAATTAACTTAAAGTTTACTATAGTTTTCTACAGTAAACTTTTGGTAAACTTTTTAGTTTACTTTACTACTTTTTAGTTTAGTTTACTCAGTTTTTTAAAGTAGATTTTCTCACGGGTAGTGCACATTAATTCTTTAGAGGTTCTAAAAATGGCGTCATGTTTTCCGTTTGTGTTACGAGTGTAAATGCAATTCTGATACACTTTGCACTCTTGCTTGGGATCAAGTGTAAAAAGTGTATCAAAATTGCAATTACGCTCGTAACACGAATGGAAATCATGACGTCATTTTTAGGGGTGTATATCAGTTGGACACGGGGCAATTGGACACAGTCCAATCACAAGTCGCTGTTCCAAAGGACCCTACAAATGTCTCTAATCATACGGTGCTGTGATTGGCTGTGTCCAAATGCACCATGTCCAAGTGCACCGCTCCCATTTTTAGAACCTCTAAAGAATTAATGTGCACTAAGTGTGAAAGTATAAAAAGTTCAATTAATGCGAATTAATTTATTGGATATTAGCTACTTTCAGACAGCTCACATCTTTAAAGGATTAAAAATATTCTGACATCCCTCCGTTCTAAAAGCGTCTTCAGAACACATTTTGGAAAATTTGTATTGTATGAGGTGTACTAGTGTGCAACGGGCATTAGGTATAAAAGTGTGAATAGTACAAGCAACTCGAACAAACCTTATGTCTTAAAAACATTCTGAAAAATTCTAAAGATGTCTATTGCAAATTGGTGTTGTTTTGAGTATATTATATTTGTTTTACTTACAAATTCACATTAAATCTTTCATTTTTTACGAGTTTAGTGAAGGTTTTCATCTTTCACGAGTTTATTACAAAATTTTCACTTTTCACGAGTTCACACTAGGGGAAAAGATTCATGATCGCTACCCAGAACTCAGTCAGAAGTAGAGATGCCCGATTCTGAATCGATTCGATTCTTTCCCCAAAAATAGGCTTATTTGTGTTGTTTGCATTCTTCGCACTTTTCGTATTTGAAATCAGACAAAAGTATATTGGAATGTTTGGAAGAAGCAAGATAACTAACTCAATTGTTTCTTCCAAGCGTCTGATTAGGCATCCATCTCTTTTTAAAAACGAAAAGTATGAAACATGCAAGCAGCACGAACAACCCTTTCTCCCTAAATTTGTTAGAGAATCGAATCGATTAAAAATCGAGCATCTCTAGTCAGAAGCTCTAATTGCAAAATTGTACAAAAAGAACTTTCTCTACTCGGACAATCTAATTAAAGAGGCATTTCTCCTGAAAAACACCTCTATTTTCAAGGACATTATTCATTTTCTTAAAGCTACCTGCCAGTCCCTTTAAGGGTGCGTTCAGATTCCCTACCCGGGTGCACTCTATCACTAGAAACACTATAGTATATGTTACATATACTATAGCACTTCTAGTATTAGAGTGCACCCGGGTAGGGAATCTGAACGTACCCTAATAGGGGATAAATGGCTTGACCAATCACTTTATCGGAAGAATAGCGTTGGGGCATATGACGTGGTCGCCTGGAGCCATTTATTGAGAGAGACCCCTGCAGACTTTTAACGAATATTCTAACGTGGCAGAAGGCACTAAAATTCAAAGAATTAAAAAATTTAAAGTCTCGTGATTACATTTTTAGCACAATACGTTAATAGTATATCGCTTTTATTTATAATAAGTATTTTTACTTCTATTGCGTCTATTTATCTACGGAAAATCTGGCTAATTTAAGGATCTGCTAAGGTATGCTCGAACATATCACGTTTCGAATTATATATCATGATTATTGATTAATAAACTCAAAATGATGTTTTATTATTAATTCGAAGTTATTAACATGAGGAAACTTAGGCATAATATGTTCAATCTGGAAATTTCTGAACAATAACTGTTTCAATGACACCAGGTTATTAGTCACAAGAACGATTTTCCTAACCTATTATTGCGGCATATGCATAATTTACTATACTAGAGGCAGGTTCTTCTGGATACTGCAAATGCTTTGTAGCATCAAATAAACCGATATAATTGAAATATTTGCAACACTAAACGAACTCGACCCGATATATATATATATATATATATATATACACACACACACACACACACACACACACACACACACACATCATATGTATATATGTATGTGTGTATATATATAATCGGTTTGCATACGAGCAGTAGTTATCTATTGCATTTACTTCGAATAATCGAAACAGTGCATATTAGTAATACGTATGTTGTATATAATAAAATTTGAAATTTGCTAGTGCTTTTCTCTAATTCTAGCTTTAAAAAACCTGTCATTCAACAAAACACATAGAACAAAACACATAGAAGTGACCCAAGATTTAATTTCAATAAGAGCGAATCAGTTTTTTATTGTCAGCAATTAAATTGATGGCATGAAATATTTCTTGTACTAATTAATCAAAATCTGAATTAATATATTTCAGTAACAGATTCTGTTTAGTTATTTATCCACATTCATGAATCCAACACGATCGACAAACTTACGGCGCGGTGAGGAATCATCTACACGTAATGAAAATGATCGATTAATTGTGAAGTTGAGAAATGAAGACGAGAAACTAAGGCGTCGACGAGAATGGATGCGTCAACAAGAGCTGGAGAGACAACATGAAAAATTAAAACAACAAATGATTTTAAACTATGAGAGAAAACGCGCAGAAACTATGAAATCCAAGCGAACATCTTCACATCACAGTCGAAGCAAGAGCAGCAGTAAATCACCATCGTACGATCGACATAGAGAAAGGTCCTCGTCGAGACTTTCAAAATCTGAAACTCTGTTCAAAAAGTAAGTCGCAAACATGTGTATTTATGTAAGTATATATATATATATATATATATATATATGTATATATATATATATATGTGTGTGTGTGTAAGTATATATATGTAAGTTTCAGGTACTTTTGACAGAACATCGATTTTTTCTAATCATTAAATTATATAATCTGAATTCTACTATATGTAAAGTAAGATAAGATCTATTTAAAATATTTCTCTTTGAAATTTTAATTAAATAATTTATTATCTGCAATTTTTTTTTATAATATTGAATTATTATAATTGTGACTTCAGAACAGTAACTGCTTCAAGTATTGATTAATCAGTTGCAAAAAATACTGTCTCATTACAAAGAATAATGTCCCAGCCAGTGTTGCATAAATAACTATTTGATTATAATGTAATCAGCAAATGAACAATTTGTTTTCTTCAAGATTAAGGAAGGGAGAAGATATTATAAAATGCTTATATATTAATATGATACCATGATGAAAAAATTTTGTTGAAAATATAAAGAAATTTGACTGAAAACATAATAAAATGTGCTGAAATTTTGCTGAAAAACTCAATCGACCCACTTTTATTATAATTTCAGCAATGTTTATTGAAAATCAGCGAAATTTTAGTCAATTTCAGTTAGTTTCAATAAAATTCAGTAGAAAATCATTAAAATTTAAAATCAAGAAAAATATTCAGCATGTTTATCATTGTTATGTTAGCATTGTTCCATATGGATGTTTGGGAGATTAAAGGTTAAAATTAATATATATGTATATGTATGTATGTATATATATGTATATGTATGTATGTATATATGTATGTATGTATGTATGTATGTATATGTATGTATGTATGTATGTATGTATGTATGTATGTATGTATGCATGTATGCATGTATGCATACACACACACACACACACATGCACATATATATATATTTATGTTTATGTGTGTAATGTACTTCTATTACAGTAAATATGGATACTAAAATAATTATGGTGCTTCTTTAAATTTGTAATTATTTTTTTAAAGATATCCATATATCTAATTAGAAAGAGTATCTTTATAAATAATGTGAAATTTTATATTTCTTTTAGTCTATATGCAAATATTACATATATTAACGATTGCTCTAGATGCAATATTGCTCTAAATGCAATATTGATCTAGATACAAATTAACAATCGTATGAATTTATGTTGAAACATAGTGAAGAAATTAGATTTCCATATATTTCAATAAAGTTCGATATATTTCAATAATTTTCATTGATATTTCAATGAGATAGAGTTTTGATATCCTAATATATAGAAAAATAAAAAAATTAAATTTTAATTAGCATTTAGTATAATTTCATTATTTATTCAGAACTTTTTCACGAAGTTTTTCATTGATCAATAAATGAGGTACATAAAGTACTTATTTACAATTCATTATGAATTATTATTGTTTTAAGGTTCAATGCAATTCAGCAAAATTTTGAAAATTATTGAGAAATGTTTTCATGAATTTTTTTCATCAATATTTCAACAAAGTTTCAATACAATTTACTCAGTTTTCACTGAAATTCAGTAGATTTCATAAATATTTCAAAATATTTTCATTACTTTTTATCAATATTTAAAATTCATTATTTTGTCACACTTTTCATAACAATTCATAAAGAAAATCATTTCATAATTTATCATGAAAAATTTTCAACAACTTTTCAATAACTTTCATTTCTCTTTTTGGTGATTTTATTTATTTTTAGCAAATTTTTTCCATCAGGGTAGTGATACAATTTGTATACATGTACAGCTGTATATACAATTTTGTATTTGTATATAAGCATTTCTTTTTTCTGATGAATTTACCAACATCATAAAGAGCTTAAATAAAGAAAAGATGGAATTACATGAAATTTAATATATTATGACTGTATTATCTTTAGATTAGATGGGTCCACAAATGGCGTAGTACCTTTGTTCAAAGGTCCTGAGGGCACACAAATTAGTTCTACAGAATTACGTCGAATTAAAGTCGATATTCGCAGAAATATTCCTGCAAAAGGACCAATTACTACCGAACTACAACGGGATATACTGAATCCCGAGGATGTGATCCTTAAAAGAAGAGAGGGTAAAATGTTAAATTTTTTTTAGGATTCTCTTATGAAAATTGTATCACTAGATGATAATGAAACTTCATTCTTCACCTAGTTGTACAACTTTCTGAGTTTTGTCAAAAGTAGATTTTATAAAATAGATCGACCGTTTTCTTCATTCAAACTGAATGATGTCAGTTTATTCAAATTGGAAGACTGTGAGAAGACCAGAAGAGAAAGACAAACAAAGAGAATTCTAACAAATGAATCAAACCAATACAAAAGAATGTTGCAACCCTCTTGCTAACTGTACAGTATCTTTTTATTTGGGCATTTAATGAACGCTCGTGTGGGATACACGTATCTATTTAAGTTGGCGCTCAGAGAAAATAAAACAGTACGGACTTACACTAGTCGATTTCGATTCGAAAACTGTAGAACATCTGGAAAATGCGATTCCAACGCAAGGGATTAATGTATTTATATTAATAATGTTTCATATCAATACGACGTGATACATGTTTTTCGACGCTATTAATTTTAAAATAACAAAGTAATATTAAAGAAGATACATCATAAAGAATTACCATTATTGTACCTATTAAATTGGCTGGTAGCGTTTTACATGCTACCATTTGCTAACAGAGAACGTTAATGTAAAAATATAAGAAAATTTGAATTTTATAGGAAGATAAAACAGACATATTTAATGAAAGAATTTTTTTTACTGGTGCTAAAAAATGAGAGATATACATGCAATATTATTTTTAATTATTTGTTATATGTTACTTAGGTTTTTTCTGAAAAGCATATTATAATGCAATATAAAACATTTTCGAGTAAAAAAGATAATACATATGTATTACAATAAATTTTCATGATATACTTACAATTTTCTGAAATGTAAAATAACTAAATATAACAAATGTATAAATATTATATCCAAGAAGATGTCAATTGCAAGAACGTGTGAATCATACGCAGATTGATACGATAATTGATACAATAATGATCTTAATATTATACAAAATGAGCTTTGTTAATATATTCGATCAATTAACATTCAAAGATACCGCAATATATTAAAGCTTAGAAGATGAATTGAGTGATATCATATAAATATTCATTCACTTGCTCATTATTTCTTGCAAGGATGAGATCGGTCCCGCGAAATTATTTTATATAATCAGCGGAATATTTAGAGAGAGAATCGGTTTAATTCTTATTTAACGGATATATGAATGCATGGACAAATATTCAGACATTTGCTCATTCCAAGTTTTACACGACATTAGAAAGTATTAGACCTGTTTTAGCCACGCTAGTAGTGCATTGGAAAGAAACTTTATTATTTTTTCCTTCATTTGCTTATGTACTGGTTTTACTTTAATACATATTTCTACTATAGTACTGATTAATCTTAAATCTTAATTTGAATTTAAACTCTCTCTCTCTCTTTATATATATATATATATATATATATATATATATATATATATATATATATATATATATATATATATATATATATATATATATATATATATATATATATATATATATATATATATATATATATATATATATATATATATATATATATATATATATATATATATATATATATATATATATATATATATATATATATATATATATATATATATATATATATATATATATATATATATATATATATATATATATATATATATATATATATATATATATATATATATATATATATATATATATATATATATATATATATATATATATATATATATATATATATATATATATATATATATATATATATATATATATATATATATATATATATATATATATATATATATATATATATATATATATATATATATATATATATATATATATATATATATATATATATATATATATATATATATATATATATATATATATATATATATATATATATATATATATATATATATATATATATATATATATATATATATATATATATATATATATATATATATATATATATATATATATATATATATATATATACACACAAAGATTTAAACTCTTATTAAAATTCAAATGGTGTTGATAGAAACAAAAGTAAAGGTGACTTTTTCCAAATTTCGCTTAATCTTAACCGATAGTTAACTAGTATTTACTGAATGGAATTAATTAATATTATTATTGAAGAAAAAATTGAAAGAGAGTTAGAAATTTAAGTTGGTTACTCTGTCAGTTAACTGTCGGTTAACATTAACGTTAAAGTTACTCTAAACGTAAAATGTGTAACCTACTTTAATTAAAAAATAAACTTATTATATCGGAAGATGCAGATGGGGATATAAAAATAATACAACATTGGAAGATACAACATTGAAAATTGCAATATTGAGAAGTACAATTTTACAGATAGCGTTAGAAACGCTTGGTATGGAAGAAGGGAAACAGCGACCTTCAGTGGATAGACATTGTCCAGGTTGAGGGAAGCTTGTTCACTCACTATAAGGAAGAATAAATCTCCGACGAAATCGCCGAAAGGTCATCTGACAAGTGGGGCAGTCTTTGAAGAAGCCTCTGCACTCAAAGGTGGACCAAAAGGATGAAATAGCGGATAGGAGGCAGGAAAGAGAAGAGTAGTCCTAAATCCTTAAATCACAGCTTAATAGGATGGGAGACATAGGGAAATGCCGCTAATTCAAATGTGGTAAATACCGGCAGGACTTTCTGAAATAATGCGAAAGCGGCTTCACGTGCCATAATGAACGAAAGTGAATATTAAAAAAGAAGTTAGAGACACAATATTGAAAATACTACATCAATATTGGAAGACACATTGGAGGTACAAGATTGGAAGATTCAATATCAGAAAGTACAATATCGGCAGATATAAGTAATAACAATAAATAAACAATAAATAAGATACAACAAGTACAACACCGGAAGATCCATTATAGATACAATATCTGAAGATATATAATAGATACAACGCTAGAAGATCGAAGACACCGAAGATGCAATATTATAAATGTAACATTGAAGATACAACATCATAAGTAAAACACTGAAGATACAGCATCGGAAAATAAAATATCAGTAGATATAATATTGAAAGAAGTGTTGGCCAAGCCAGAAATACAACATCAGAGGATACAAAATCATAGACACAATATATTGAAGATATTGTTAATATCGTTAGGTACAATATCGGAAGTTACAATATCAAGAAGAAGTTAGAAGTTATAACATAGACGATATAAAATCTGAAGATACATTAGAGATACAACACTGGGATATACAACAGAAACATAACAGGTTGAAGATACAACATCATAAATACAACATGGAAGATATAACATTGTAAACATAGTATTGAAGATAAAATTATAGTCGTAAATACGACATTGAAGATATAAAATCGTAAATACAATATCGGAAAATACAACATTTGTAGCCCAGATACAGTAGAACTTCGTTATAACTCCTCTTACTATAAGTCACCTTTTCCTCTCACCTCTTACCTTTTCCTTTCATATATATTTTCATTAATACTAATTAGAGTTCCCTTTATATTGCTGTTCACTAGCTGCTTTTTAATACAACTTTGTGTCTTACATAACTTGCACCTATGCATACGCAAAGATTAGACAACTTTAGAGCTATTGGAGGTGGAATATAAATCTCGTTATAAATTCACCTCATAACTCTGCAGTCTTGAAACTGAACTTGTAACGGGGCTCCAACTGTAGCATAAAACATAAGATCATTTTGGATTTGCTCAAGACGTTTTAGAATACTTCTCAGGACATCCTAGATACATTTTGGGTCATTTTATATCCTTTTGCAGATATTATATCGAAAGATACAATATCAGAAAACAACATAGGAAGTTATAATATTAGAATATATATCTATCAGGGTTAGGTAAGTTAACTTTTTTTTAACTAAGTTAAGTTAAAATTAATGACTTTGAAAATTTAATTTAGTTAAGATAAAATTAATCCATAATGAAATTAATTGAATTAAAAGTTAAGTTAAAAAATAAAAATAAATAAAAATTAAATAAAAAAAAAAATTAAAAAGTTAAATTTGTTTCATTTCATGACTTCAGAGTTTCAGTTTTATAAATAACGGGGAAAAATATAGACCTTATTTGGAAACATGTTTTATTTATAGATATTTATTAAATTTAAGTAATAAAATTTTTTCGAAATTTTTATCGGACATTTTTCCTCGAAAATTGTCGAAAATGAGTTCTCCTGCACTGAACAGTCTTTCGACGTCTCGCGACACCTTTATTAATATAATTGATTATTAAGATAATTGAATTAAAAGTTAATAGTTACCGATAAAATGTAACAAGTTAAGTTAAAAGTTGAGAGTGTAAAAATGTAAGTTAAGTTAAAGCTATTTAACTTTTTAACTTTTAACTTTTTAACTAGTTAGTACCCAACTCTGATATCTATTATGAAGATTGAACTGGAACGAGTATGATTTTGATATCCTGTTCATTTTATATTGGAGATCCGATCAGGCGAATTCTCAATTGCTGCCGTGCAGGTAGCACACTGTCTCCGCGTGAGACAGCGTGAACAATCTTGCCGGCAGGATCGACGACTCTGGTGATTAACAGTCATTAACACGACTCTCTAAACTTCTAGAACGTTCTGGATCTCGGCTCCGAGCTTCGTCTAGAAATTAATTAGTCTCTTGCTCGGAGTCAAGTTTGCGAGACATTTTGTGAATAAAAATTTTTCTTTCGTGATAAGTAAGTGAAGAAGTCGTCAGCATGCTCTGCCGACAGCGTTCCCAGTCTCTTGTTCGGTTCTTTTACGTGCTATTGCGAGATTCCTTCTTGATGGGAACAATCGCAAGAAGCAGCACTGGTTGCGACAATTTTGATTGTTTTATTATGGATCTTTCACGAGCGCGAGTCGTGGATCTGCAGTTACTGTGGCACGCTAATGAAACGTTAATTGGTTAACTGCGGCCACGCGATTTGTCTAAGTTTTGGGGCGAATTTGTACCGACTGTATCATTAACAAGAGTAAAATAATAATATTAGCAACATTCGATGCACACTTTGATGTGATTGACATTTTCTTTCGTTGCTCGCGAGTCAAGCTGAGCTCTGCAGTTGATTGCAAGTTCGGAGAGTCGACGGGAAAGCCCACAACTACCTCCTTTATTTAAAAGATTTTAGAATAAATTGGGTTTCTTCTACTTATTCTTTATTAATATATGTTATTTTTCAAGAGAGTGATCCAAATTATAAGATAAGGAATAAAATTATAAGAATAGAATGTGGTTATTGATTTTTGTATATATTTATATATTGTGTTTACAGGAAACTATAGAGAGGATGTGCTGTAATTTTGGATAATCCTGACTGATCTGAATATTGCCAATTTCAACGTCGATTAAATCTTTAAACTTGAGTTTCTATAGACAAAGACTTCAACTTAAAGTTTAATTGACGTTTAGTAGAAATGGATATATGTCATATATTGATTGAAAAAATCAGGAGATGAGAAAGAGAATTATATTTCTAAATGTATGGGACATGACTAGATGAAATATAGATAATAACTAGGTATATTCAATAAGAGAGGTAATAGATAGACACAATCTGTATATTCTGAGATGTAACAGGTAGAATTTTATTTTGTAATTATTTAATAATATTTAATATTATTTTTTGCTTTATTGTAGCATATTTATGATTTTCCTAAATATTCAGCCTCTTACATAATGTTTGTTAACTTAAATTGTGAAATTGTGTCTACACAGGATTTACTTAATTGAAGAAAAAATATAAAATTAGTTATGATTCCATTGATAATTTGGTGAATTTATTAAGGAAATTATGTCTTAAATTTTTAGCTTGAAATGTAAGTAAGAAAATAGAAGAAAGATGCATGCCCAAATAGTGTAAAGTAACATGACATGTAAATAAGATAAGGCATTTAGGTGTAATAATAACAATGAGCCACTATCAAAGTTTTCACAAGAAGTTTAGAATAAATAATCGAAAAATACAACAATAAATGGAAAATACGACAACGGAAGATGCAATAATAGAATATACAATAATGAAAGTTACAACAACGGAAGATACATAATACAAGATGCAGTAATGAAAGATTTAACCATGCATGTGCATAACAATACTGGAAGATATAAATATTTTAGTGGCATAATCGGCTAGAAGACTTGTCCGCATTTAATATAATCCCGGCGAAGACAAATCTCTTTATTTAATAGCAGATTATTTTCTTCAATCTGTGCAACTAAAAAGAAGTAAGACATTACATACTGATCTAATGCTTTATGGAATAATAATACATATTAAATAAGTAGTATAATAAGTTATTTTTTTTGTTACAAAACCCTAATGAAAAATTTTTAATGAAAATTTCAGAATTTCTCTAAAAATTGGGCTATTCAGAGGAAGTAAAGATTTTTACAGACTTTCAGTTTTTTTAATGAAAAAATTTGAAAATTTCTGAAAATTCTGTTTTAAGTAAGTAAAGTAAGTAGTAAAAGTCAGAAATTTTCATTGAACAGTTGTATAAGGTTTCTCTGAAAAACTCTTAGTGAAAAAATTTTACTTTTTATAAAAAATTCTAACTTTTCTTGAAAAAATTACTTGCCTCTTCCGACATACAAGAATGAAACAAAAATGAAAAATTCTGAGAAAAAATTATTTTCCCTGAGAAACATAATTTTCAGAGAAAATCGGAGATTTTCATTAAAAAATTGTTACAAGTTTTTTCTGAAAAACCCTTACTTAAATCCTTATTTTTCCTGAAGAAATCTTTCTCTGAAAAAATTTTACTTTTGCTGAAAGAGTTTATCTGTCTACTCCGAGATATAAAAGTGAAAAAAAATGAAAAACTAGAACAAAATTATTTTCTCTGAAAAACACAATTTTCAGAAAAAGAGATTTTCATTAAAAAATTGGCACAAAGTTTCTCTAGAAGACTTACTTTTCCTGAAAAAATTTTACCTTTACTGAATAACGCAATTTGTATTCTCTGACATGTCATATTACGATATTTCTAGAGAATCCTTATAATTATTTAATGACAATTTATAACTTTCTTTGAAAATTGCATGTCTTTTTTTGGTTTTATGGAAAGTAAAATTTTTTCAAACGCTTGCATCAAAATAAACGAATCCTTTTTTTACAAAATTTGATTTTCTCAATTTTTTAGTAAGATTCTAGTAAAATATGAAAAGTGAATTAATAATTAATTGCATTAATATAAATAAATATTAATTGAATTAATTACATTAAGTTAATTACATTATGTAAAAAGATAATTACATTATATAATTAAGATATTGTAAAAATTTTTTTATGTATATAGATTGTATACAAATATATAGAGATTGTATACAGTATGAGACAATTAAAAAGATTCAAGAGCATTTTGTATATCATTTTTTCTGAAAGCAAGGGTTTCTAAAAAATGTAGAGAAATTCATAAATTTTCAGAAAAATTTAGATATTTTCAGAGAAAATTTCAAAAATTTTCAGAGAAATTCAGTTTTTTAAATGTCTATGAAGTACAACCAATTTCCTGACTTTCTCTGCATTTTTCTGAAAAAAGAAAATTTCTGAGAAATTCAGAAATTTTCAGAGAAATTATTAGATTTTCATTTTTTTCCATTTTTATTAAATATGACTTTCTTTGAATTTTTCTAAAAATGTTCCAATTTCTTGATTTCTTCAGAATTTTTCAGAAAAATTTTCAGCAAAATTAAGAAATTTTCATTAAAAATTTTTTATCAGGGTACTAATTTCATACTAATACTTTCAAAAATTTATATATTTGCGTAATTAATTACAAATCTATAAATATAATTTATTAACATAGCAATTAATGTATGTAATTTTTTAAATCTTGTTTGAATTTTTAACCGCTGCATATTTCTCTCTCGCCTGCGTGCAAAGTGCCGTAAAATTAATAAAAATATTAATATTTTCCATTTTAAACCTTTCTTACAGAATATATGCTGATGCACACATTATCTTGAAAAAATTTCGACTATAACCTGCAATTAAAAAGTAATTAGTTATTCATTGTTAGAAGAAATAAAGAATAATGTATTACAATTTAGAAACGTAAAAAGGTATGTATGTGTAGTAATATATATTTGACATTATATTTATAATATTTTCTATATAGCATGTACAAAAAGTTCTGGGACGAAATATCTCGGAAAATGTAAGTTTTGTAAAAAATGTTTAAGATAAAAGTTATAAAGTTTAAACAGATTTATTTATTGGCTATATCAATTTAATCTCAGATGGTATCACCAACATCTCTGCCACAACTAAACCACTCCTATTATATACTACTCCTACTTTATCCTATTCTTATACACATTACCTAAAAATCACTCATCCATCATGGATATAATAATAGTATTTCCACTTATCTCACTTGGATAAAACTATAATCGCCGACATCTTACAATAAAAAAGACGATAACTTTGAAATTACAGGTCTGAAGTGGATAAAATTATATTATTTTAATATCTCTATATGATATTATTAGAAAGATCTCAAAAGTGTCTATAAGAATATATGATAAAAAAATAATGATTGTATATGAAATGATCTTTATCTAATCATATCATCTAAGGTTAAACTGATAATATCAGTAAATAAGCTTTTTTAAACCTTACAATTTTTATCTCTGAAATATTTTTTTATATAACTTTATTTCGAAATTCTCCATTCCAAAACTTTCTACAGGGTGTTTGACTCGTACCGTACCAGAGCTAATATATAGCTAGAATAGATTGGGATGAGTAATGGAATCAGTGTCTTTTTTTAAACAACCACGTAAAATTTTGAGATATTAACGATTTCTACCGAGTAGCCCACTGGGCAATCAGCACACGCGCTGCGGTGAGATGAATGCTTTATACGCTGTTGCCTAGGCATGACAGGCCAGCCCTTCTGAGTCAGACACTCTGTATACATTACTTAAATATTGAGATGCGTCAAAAGTAAAGTATGTTATGAATCCGATGGGAATATTTAACTAAAAGTATAATGAAATCATATTAGAATGTCGATTTACTGAAATCTTATATTGAAACTTATATTGAAACCAATTGTTCTTAGCCCATTCGCGTATTCGCAAGTATAACGCGTAATTCTTGAACAGTCTGTCGTATTCGGTGCATGTTCTATAAAGCAGCGACAGTTTTTACGGTTAATGTGGTGAGACGGAACGATAACTTTTAATGTATTGTTTCTTTCCTTGACGAACTGAATTTTTACTGAACTGTCTTTGTTAATCATTTCTCCTAAATAACCGATGGCTTGCTTTAATTGATAGGTTCCGATAAAAAAAATTGTAAGTTATTCTCAGTCATTTCAGGGAAGTCTTCAAGTAATCTATCAATTGAATCTATTTTGAAAAAAATTCTTCATAAAAATTAAATTTATTGAGAAAATTGCAATGAAATTTTACGTAGTAAATTCCATGAAAAAAAATTTTAATAGAATTTATTATACACACACATGCACACACGCACACACACTTTATCATTTTAATCGGCGCAGGTTAATATTTCAGAAACAGTGCATTTTAGAAAAAAAAATATTTTAGATGAAAGTTGTAAAGTTTAAAAGGTTGTTAATATTAACAGTTAATATAATCATTTAATAATAATATCCATTTGACCTTGGATGGCGTTACCAAGGTCAGGTCAGATCTGCTTGAGGTTACTATTCTTTTAAACTACTAAACAAAACGATTAATTTCGTAATCTTATTTGCTTATAGCCAAAAATGCATTGTGCTGTTATAGTAATTTTTTATGATGCTTTAAGTAGTTTTCACTCCTTATATTAAACAAAAAGAAAATTGTAATGCATATTAAATAGTTACGAAACTTGTAATTTTAAGGGGATGCCACACTTGAAAATTTTATTAATAGAATACTGATTTGTCTACAAGGTTACATTATATTGATTTTGACAAGTACTTTTACATAATAAAAATATGCAGAAAAATTAATTGGAGTTTTTCTCAACATTTGACAAAACCAATAAAAAATTTTCAGAGCTGACATATTGAATTATTAGCATAAACATTTGTTTGTTCCGTTTAAGGAAATTTCAAAAAGTACACTTACACCTGAATTTAGAAGCTTGAAGATATATGAAAAATTTATAGAAAAACTGCTATATATGTTATGTATTTATATTTTCTGCTAAATATGGTAAAACTAAATAGCATATTTATATAAGATATATATGTATAATAAATATAAGGATAGCGACATTGCGTCAATCTTTATTTAACGTGATGTTCTCATGATCATTTTTATATCATCGACATTTTTTATACCCACTTTGACATCCCTACAAGAGAATTTAGTTAAAAATAAATAATTAAAAATTTACTATAACTCTAAACTTTTCATCCATTTTCTGCAAAGACCGTGGCCGGTAGCATGGTAGGATGCTCCCAGCAATATCGGACTCATTTTTATACACAAGTTACGTCATGATCCAACATTAAATTACCCATTATGTCAATTTCTGGAACCACGTGGTTCCGGAGTTATGTCGTCAAGTTAAAAAATAAAAAAAAATTTTTTTCTTCGAAACGAGAAAAGCTATGGCTTTGAAAAAAATATGGAAAGTAAAATACTTTAGAGAAGTTCAAACAAATATGGTTTGATATGATTCGGACATTTATAGGGTGTCCAAAAAAATATTTCAATTTTTGTAACGTAATTTTTTCATCACCATCATATTCTATATGCAACATCACTACATACGCATGTATAATATTTATTTTAACGAAGATGATCATGACGGTAAAATATGGTTAAAAATATAAAAAAACAAAATCTTTTTTTTTTTTTAAAGAAGCGAATGCCAATTTTGGAAACTTACATTTTTAAAATATCATAAAACTGCTTTTTTCACAGATATTTTGTCTACGCTCTCTTATAAGAACAAATATCTGAAACCCGATCTTCGGTAGACATCGCTTATTAACAGACAGACATTTTGGTCCTTTCTGCATCCAATTAAGATTGGTTTTATTGTATTTGCAATAATAGATCTTTGTAATCAGTGTGCAATAAACGAATGTGACAAGATTCTTTTTTTTCGAATCCTAATTATCGCAAACGAACGATATTAAAATAAATCGTACCGAGCAAGTTGAAAGCAAGAAACAAAATAAAAAACCAACCTAACTGATTTAAATAAAATTGTAGTTAGGAACCACGATAAAAAAAATAAGACGAAGCTCATCGTCACTGTCTGCATTGATCGTCGAAGCAATCTGATCTTCATCAAAAATATAAAAGCGGCAGATCTCAGAATTTTTGACTGATATCTTGCAAACATTAGATTTAATATAATACGGTCGCCACATGTGAACAGGATTCAATTGTTCTTAGCTCATTCGCGTATTCGCAAGTATAACGCGTAATTCTTGAACAGCCTGTCGTATTCGGTGCATATTCTATGAAGCAGCGATAGTTTTTACGATTAATGTGGCGAGACGGAACGATAACTTTTAATATATTGTTTCTTTCCTTGACGAATTGAATTTTTACTGAACTGTCTTTATTAATCATTTCTCCTAAATAACCGGTGGCTTGCTTTAATTGATAAGTTCCGGTAAAAAAATTTTTTTAATTATTCTCAGTCATTTCAGGAAAGTCTTCAAGTTCGGTTGGTGAAATATTTTTGAATAGAACTTTCCGGCGAACCTATCAATTGAAGCAAGCCGCCGGTTACTTAGGAGAAATGATTAACAAAGACGGTTCAATGAAAATTTAGTTCGTCAAGGAAAGAAACAATATATTAAAAGTTATTGTTCCGTCTCGCCATATTAACCGTAAAAACTATCGCTGCTTCATATAATATGCACCGAATACGACAGGCTGCTCAGGAATTACGCGTTATATTTGCGAATATGTAAATGGGTTAAGAACAATCGGATCCTGTTCACCGTACTATATTAATGTGGCGATCATACTATATTAAATCTAATGTTTGCAAGATATCAATAAAAAATTCTGAGATCTGCCGCTTTTATATTTTTTATAAAGGCCAGATTGTTTCGACGATCAATGCAGACAGTGACGATGATTGAGCTTCGTCTCTTTTTTCATCGTAATTCCTAACTACAATTTTATTTAAATCAGTTAGGTAGGTTTATTTATTTTGTTTTTTCCTTTCAACTTGATCGGTACGATTTTTTTTTTAATATTGGTCGATAACTTAGGAACGAAAAAAAGGAATTTTTGTCACATTCGTTCATTGCACAATGATTATTCGGGAAAAAAAGTTCAGATAAAAGTCAGATATGGATTTTGTCAAAATCTGATCAGATCTTTCATATATAATCAGATATAACGTTACATATGATTCAGATCTAATTATTACGATTCCTAAATAGTACATATAGGAAGCGTAATAATCAGATTTGAATCATATCCTATACAGCATAGTAATGTTCAATCAATATTGAAAAAGTGTTGAATTACAACAATGTCAATATTGCAATAACATTGAGGAACCTTGAATCAACGTTGCACAAGCCTTGATATAATGTAAAAATGTCCGCTTAAAAGTTTTCCGCGTAGCTTTCATAAAAAAAAAACTAATTCCTAATTTTCTAATGTCTCATAACTGCTACGAACCGAAGATTATTAAACACATTCTAAAACTTTCGCGAATCCTCCCTCCCTCGATAATTTCGAATCCGAAGCGGTCACCCATCGATATCCTAACTGCGTTAAAGTGTTGCTTAACCTGACGATCAAGCGTGCGCGCGGTTACTTCAATGACTCTAACGATGTTCTTATAATTTATGTTTATATAATATGTACTTATAATTCACAGTATATTCTAACGTACCTAGCAAATACGCGCGTTGATTCGCCAATCTATTTTATTTAATATCTCTAAAGTTTATGTGGTTATTTGCAAAATGACTTTGACCATTTCTTTCAGTTTAATGTTTTTTATGCATTTTTTGTTATTGATACTGCTTACGTCGGACTCTATATAATAGAGAATATTATGAAATAAATTACAAATTGTGCGTAAATTTGCTACAAGTTGCCAGAGAGCAAGCTCTGATACATATTTGGTGGCAGTTTGGCAAAAGAATTTCATAACATAGATTCTGCATCAAATGCATTTGTTGCCCATTAGCCATAAAAACTTGATAGGAAATTTTGCGCGAAATTTACTCGCTCAGGTGTAGCTACCTGGGTTATTTCTAAAATAGTAGATATCTAATTTGTTGAAGTAAATTAAATTATATCGAATCAGATACCATCTGATTCGATTGTATATATGAATGTGTAGTGATCAGATATGAGCATACCCAACAATATACAGGGTGTTCGGAAAGTACTGGGACGCCCGAATATCAGGAAAAATATAAGTTTTACAAAAAAATGTTTCAGATAAAAGTTGTGGCGTTTAAAAAGATGTATTTACTGATCACATCAGTTTGACCTTGGGTTGCGTAGCGAAGGTCAGGTCAAAGTCACATTAATTTTTTTAAATGGAACACCCCATTTTTCATTGCATATTCTTATAGCACATCTCGAGAGCTTT
>NW_022639693.1:120283-122594 GCF_010583005.1 Odontomachus brunneus
TTTGGAAAGCTCTCGAGATGTGCTATAAGAATATGCAATGAAAAATGGGGTGTTCCATTTAAAAAAATTAATGTGACCTTGACCTGACCTTCGCTACGCAACCCAAGGTCAAACTGATGTGATCAGTAAATACACTTTTTAAACGCCACAACTTTTGTCTGAAACATTTTTTTGTAAAACTTATATTTTTCCTGATATTCGGGCGTCCCGGTACTTTCCGAACACCCTGTATATAAGCAGACCTGATTGTATAAAATATCGACCTATTTTTCACGTGCTCGGCTTCCCAGATGCATTCAGATCTGAACATAAATAACGTTTTTATTTACCTACATCTTGTTAAATATATTTATATCAGGCCGCGTGCAAAATTCATACATAATATGATCGGTTAATATCAAATTGGATATGATGTGATATAATATGATATAATTTTATACAATTGTATAAAGATACAATTATATAAATTATTATATACAATAATTATATATTTTTTTAACGAAGATCTATTAATGCAAATGCAATAAAACCAATCTTAATTGGATGCAGAAAAGACCAAAATATCTGTCTGTTAAGCGATGTTTATCGAAGATCGGGTTTCGGACATTTGTTCTTATAAGAGAGTGTGGACAAAATATCCGAAAATATGAGAAGTAAGAGCAGTTTTATATTTTAAAAATGTAAGTTTCCCACATTGGCATTCGCTTTCTTAAAAAAAAAAAAAAGATTTTTAGTTATTCATATTTGTAACCATGTTGTACCGTCATGATCATCTCTATTAAAATAAATATTATACATGAGTATGTAGTGATGTTACATATAAAATATGATGGTGGTGACTCTGCAGGATAGTGAAAAAATCGCGTTTCGAAAATTAAAATGTTTTTTTGGACACTCTATAAGTATCCGAATCAAATCAAACTATATTTGTTTGAACTTCTCTAAAGTATTTTAATTTCCATATTTTTTTTTCAAAGCCATGGCTTTTTTTCGTTTCGAAGAAAAAAATTCTTTTTGATTTTTTAGCTTAACGACATAACTCCGGAACCACGTAATTCCAGAAGTTGACATGATGGGTAATTTAATGTTGGATCATGATGTAACTTATGTGGCCCAATCGCTGGTAGGGGTAGGCGGCCCTGACTCCAATCGCCCGGCCGGCTGGGGCCGTTAGGTGAAGCTTGCTCCACCACCAGCCACCGGGGTGGGGTTTCGGGGTTGGGGGGGCCTCCGCTCCGGGCCGGGGGGAGCACTCCTCCCGGAGGACAAGGAGAAGAACCCGACTCTCAAGGCACTCTGCCGAGAGAGCGGGTTGCCCTCAATCCGCTCAGCGTAGGAGTAGTCCTGCGTTCGAGCGGGGAGAGGTACCCACACCCGCGACTGCACACCGGAGGAGTCGCCTCACGGTTCGCGGGGGGTGGAGGGGTGCTCGGGCCGCTCGGACATATTCCGAGGTCGGGGTCGCGCACCCTGGGATGACCTTCCCGTCGGAACTACCCGGAGATTCTCCGGGCCGGCGGGACGGAAGGTGGAGTCGCAGGGACCGGTACATTGGCCCTCCCCACATTCTGTGGAGAGGTGCCGCACCCCGGCAACCCTGCGGCTCCTTCTGGTCACGTTGCAAACTGCGACGTGACCGGCCGTGAGGGCCCCCCCGTGCGGGCAGCTGCGCACGGGGAGAGTTAGGGGTCTGCGTGGTATTTGCCAGGACTCCTACAGCGCAGGCCCGGCAACTGTCGGACCTGTTCATATCGTAAACCCCCGGAGGTCGTTATGTCATGTCTATGACGAACCTCCGGGGGAGCGAGGGCCTTGGCTTAAACGCCTGGGCCGCGAGGACGGGGACCTCTATAAAAAACCCCCCCAATCCTAAGTTTGGGAGTCGCGGCGATGGGATGAGTGGCCGGCGGGTTAGCCGGCCGCGAGCGGTCCACCCCGGGGCACCTGGCGCACCCCGGGTGTATCAAGCCCGAACCCAGGCGTGGGGCTCCGCCTGGGGGGTATTTAGTTTCTCCATGTATTATGGCCCGCCCTGTAAGCCTCCGGGTGAAAAGGGGTGGGCAACCTAAATTGATGTCTACTAACAAACAAAACCAAATTGACGCAGGAGGAGAGGAAGAAGAGATGGAGGCGTACGCCTCCCTCTCAGATGGGCGAAACACGCCCAATGCTGAGCCGACCACCAGCTCAGCCGGGAGGAAAGAGGCCAATAGTGGCCTCCTTGATGAGGCTGGGGCGAGGGAACGCCCCAGCGAGAGTGCGGGGTGCCTAGCGGGGTCATTGTCGGCCTCGATGCCCTCCCGCAGCGACG
>NW_022639693.1:122604-123840 GCF_010583005.1 Odontomachus brunneus
TAGCGACGGTGACATTAGCTCGCGGTCGGTCTCCCCCGCACAAAATCAGCAGAGGTTTGCCAAGAAGGATGGGCGGGGGCGGCCTGCCACGCGTTCCCTTCCAGGGGACCACACAGCGGCCGCTCTTGCATATAGGAAAAAAGAGAAGGAGGAGCGCGACGCAATCGCGGACGTAGAGCGGATCAAAGACCCTGCTATGCGTGCCCAATCGAAAAGGGCCCTCCGAACGCAAGAGGAGGAGGGGAGGATCCTCCGCGACCTGCGGTCTAAACAGACCGCTGAAGTCTCGTCGATGGCCATAAAGGCCGTCGACGAGGTGAAAAAGGTCGCGGAGCGGTCCAAGAACTTGAAGGGAGCCTATAAGGGGTCCCTTTGGGACGCCTCGGCCACACTGGCCGCCTCGCTCTAGCTCAGAGAACCGAAATTATTGACGGCTCTGAGCAGAGCGAGGTAGCCAGGATGGAGCGGGAGGCGGCCTCGGCCGAAATGGAGCGCCTACGAGTAGAGGGCGCTCTGCTTCGGCTCGAGGTCGACCGCCTGCATGGTGAGCTGAAGAGGGCCCGAGCATCCGGCCCCTCCAGCTCACCAATGGAGATAGATGAGCTGCATCTGCCAGCCATGGAGGTGGATCGGCGGACGGGCCACACGTCTCGTGACTCGTCCGCCGATCGAAAGAGGAAGAGGGCGGAGGACGCTGGGGAGGAATCCCCGCTCCCCTCTGAGCCCACAAAACAAAAAAAGAAGAAGAGGACGATGTCCCGGCGCCTCCCGTCAACCTCCAGTGAGGAGGAATCGATGGCTGGGGAAGGCGTCGGGACCACCCTGCCACTCCTCCCGACTCCCGACGAAGAAAGAATCGGGAAACAGTGTCGGGAGGAGGTGGCGAAGGATATAAGGGAGGGAACTCTTCCCCAAAGGGAGGCCCTCCCTCTCCGGGCCCGCAACGGTCCCATTGAGGGGGCGGCTCAACACCCACCCGAGGGGAGGAAAAAGAAGAGTAAGAAGAAGAAGAAGACCACGGTTGTGGTGACGGCGGGCGTGGGGGCAATCCCCGCGGCCCGCCGTATCGTTGGCTGGCGACCACAGGGGTCTGCGGGAGGGGGGCACCCCTCGACCGACAACACGCCCACTGTGGTCGCGGGACTGAGCGGCGGGGAACTGGAGGCCCTAGTAGTGGCCCTAGTTCCCCGCCTCATGGAGGCCATGGGGGCCGTCATCCCCGGGATTACGCCCGGG
>NW_022639693.1:123850-125123 GCF_010583005.1 Odontomachus brunneus
CTCGACCGACAACACGCCCACTGTGGTCGCGGGACTGAGCGGCGGGGAACTGGAGGCCCTAGTAGTGGCCCTAGTTCCCCGCCTCATGGAGGCCATGGGGGCCGTCATCCCCGGGATTGCGCCCGGGAAGCGGCCCGCCTGGCCCCTTAATAAGGGGAGTAAAAAGGTGGGAGGGGGGGAGGGGAGCTGTACAACGCGCCCCGACCCTCCCCCCAAAATCAAAATCAAATCCTCCGCGACCTCTACCCCCGCCGGGGCCAAACGGCCCGAGGTGGCGGGGGAGAGCAAGCGGGGGAAAAAAAAGAAAAAGAAGAGTGGCGAGGGCGGTCCGTTACCCCAAGCGGGTGGGAGGGCCGCCCCTTGCAGGTGCGCCTGCTCCTGTGGGGGAGCCATACCCCCTCCACAGGGCCGGACAACACCGGCGCGACCGGCCGGGAGGGCCGATCCTCCTTCCTCCGCCACCGGGCCCCAGACTTGGGCCCGGGTGGTTGGGAGGAGGGAGAAGAAGGGAGAAGGGGGGGGCAAACAGGCCCCCCAACCCGCCCCCCAGAAGCCGGGGCCCCAGAAGGGTGCCGCGGCCAAGAAGGGCGACAAGAGGTCAACGCGGGATGGGGGAGGCGGGACATAACCCGTCCTCCCAAAGGCTCCTCGTACCGCCGCCGTCACGGTGAGCTGCCCCACGGGCAGCTACGCCGATGTCATGCGGCGGGCGAGGGGCCAGATAGATCTAGGTAAGATAGGGATCGGGGATCGCAGGACCAGAAGGGCCGCAACAGGCGCGCTGGTCCTCGAGATCCCTGGTCCCGAGGGACAGGCCAGGGCGGATGCCCTGGCCAAAAGTATGTCGGCCCTCTTCGCTGACAATAGGGACGTGCAAATTGCGCGTCCCTCAAAGAGGGCCGACATCCGGGTCCGCGACCTCGACGACTCAGTCACCGCGGAGGACGTAATCTCCGCGGTGGCGGTCGCCGGGGGCTGCGGGCCCGGCGAGATTAGGGCCGGGGCAATTCGCCCGGGTGCGGACCGGATGGGGACAATCTGGATACAGTGTCCCCTTCCGGCCGCACGGAAGATCGCGAGCGGAGGACGGATTAAGGTTGGGTGGTCCTCGGTCCGCGTAGAGGCCCTAACGAAGCGCCGCCTGCAGTGCTTCAAATGCCTGGAGTGGGGCCACGTCAGGGCCCTGTGTAAAAATAGGGCCGATCGCAGTGGTCTATGTTACCACTGCGGTTCGGCCGGCCACAGGGCCGCGGCGTGCGAGGCACCGGCGACA
>NW_022639693.1:125133-125305 GCF_010583005.1 Odontomachus brunneus
TGTGGTCGGCGGAGATTGCTGAACTTCGGCACTCCGCCGGCCAAGCCAGGCGTGAAATGGACCGGCGGGGAAGGAATGGTGTAAGTGGGATGGCCGCCGCGGGGGCGTACCGCGAAAAACGCGGCGCCCTCAAGGCGGCCATCTTTACGGCCAAGGCCCGTGCCTGGGATGA
>NW_022639693.1:125315-128457 GCF_010583005.1 Odontomachus brunneus
AAGGGCGACAAGAGGTCAACGCGGGATGGGGGAGGCGGGACATAACCCGTCCTCCCAAAGGCTCCTCGTACCGCCGCCGTCACGGTGAGCTGCCCCACGGCAGCTACGCCGATGTCATGCGGCGGGCGAGGGGCCAGATAGATCTAGGTAAGATAGGGATCGGGGATCTCAGGACCAGAAGGGCCGCAACAGGCGCGCTGGTCCTCGAGATCCCTGGTCCCGAGGGACAGGCCAGGGCGGATGCCCTGGCCAAAAGTATGTCGGCCCTCTTCGCTGACAATAGGGACGTGCAAATTGCGCGTCCCTCAAAGAGGGCCGACATCCGGGTCCGCGACCTCGACGACTCAGTCACCGCGGAGGACGTAATCTCCGCGGTGGCGGTCGCCGGGGGCTGCGGGCCCGGCGAGATTAGGGCCGGGGCAATTCGCCCGGGTGCGGACCGGATGGGGACAATCTGGATACAGTGTCCCCTTCCGGCCGCACGGAAGATCGCGAGCGGAGGACGGATTAAGGTTGGGTGGTCCTCGGTCCGCGTAGAGGCCCTAACGAAGCGCCGCCTGCAGTGCTTCAAATGCCTGGAGTGGGGCCACGTCAGGGCCCTGTGTAAAAATAGGGCCGATCGCAGTGGTCTATGTTACCACTGCGGTTCGGCCGGCCACAGGGCCGCGGCGTGCGAGGCACCGGCGACATGCCCGGTGTATCGCGACGCCGGGCGGCCCTGTGGCCACAGATTGGGAGGCCCCGCTTGCCTAATGGCAAAGCGGGGCAAGGGGGGAAAGAGTGGGAGGAGGAGGCGCAAAGCCTCCAACATGCCTCCCACCCCACCCCCCGGGAAGGAGAAGGAGCCCCCCCCTCAACTAGAGGGAGGGGCACCACTACCCGAGACCCCAGTCCATCCCGCGGGCTCTGCACTCAAGGAGCAGAGGAAATCGCGGGGGGCTGGGGCCGGCAAGGGAGCAGCCTTGCGGGAGAGGGGAAACCCCAACGAGGGGCCCCCTCCCGCGGGGATGAAAGGGGAGGGCCTGGAGGAGAGCGGTGCTAAGCCGTAATGGCTACCCGTCTCCTCCAGGCGAATCTCAACCGCGCTCGCGGAGCCTAGGAACTGTTTATGCAGTCCCTCCGCGAGCGCGGTTGCGGACTGGGGATCGCCTCCGAGCCCCACTCCGTCCCCGGCAGTCACCCTGCCATAATGGGTGACGTTGCGGGGCGGAGTGGAAAATGCTCGGTGGCGATCTATAGAGAGGACAGGGAGACCTCCCCCCAATCTCCCTGGTGGAGAGGGGGGAGGATACGTCGCGGTCGAGTGGGGGGCCATAGACGTGGTCGGGGTATACGCCCCACCATCGTGGGACCTCGCTCACTTCGAGCACCTTTTGGACCGGCTGGGGGACCTCATGTCGAGGCGCCCCCAAAGGCCGGTCCTAGTGGCCGGGGACCTCAATGCCAAATCGGCGTTGTGGGGGTCCTCGGCAAGGTGCCGAAGGGGCGAGGTTATGGAAGAGTGGGTCGCGTCTCACGGCCTCTGCGTTATAAACAGGGGCCGGAGAAGCACCTTCGTCGGACCGCGGGGGAGATCAGTGATCGACGTCACATTAACGTCTCCCCAGGCGGCCCGACTAATATAGGATTGGCGGGTGGTGACCAGAGGTGAAAACCTATCGGACCACCGATACATAGTGGTCCAACTGGTCGCCACCCCAGAGGAGGTGCTCCAGAGGCGCGGCCAGGGGGGCGCCCGACCTGCAAAATGGGCCCTCCGAAAACTCGACCGCGACAGGATGGCGGCCGCTTTAACGGCGGCCACTTGGGCGGACCCGGGCCCCACATCGGGGACCCGGGCCGCCATTGAGGCTGAGGCGGCCGGGCTCGTGGGCATAATGACAGCGGCGTGTGACGCCGCCATGCCCCGAGCCCGGCCGCACCCCCGCCGGTCCATGTACTGGTGGTCGGCGGAGATTGCCGAACTTCGGCACTCCGCCGGCCAAGCCAGGCGTGAAATGGACCGGCGGGGAAGGAATGGTGTAAGTGGGATAGCCGCCGCGGGGGCGTACCGCGAAAAACGCGGCGCCCTCAAGGCGGCCATCTTTACGGCCAAGGCCCGTGCCTGGGATGAACTGGTCTCCGCCCTCGACAGGCACCCATGGGGGCGCCCGTATCATATTGTGATGAGGCGCTTGCGCAACTGGGCGCCTCCTCCAACAGCGTCCCTGGACCCCGACTTCCTAGACGAAGTGGTGGGGGCCCTCTTTCCATGGGGAGAAGCATGTATTCCCCCCTACGAGGGCCCCCCCACGGACGGGGAGGATGAGTCGGTCGGGGTCACCGAGGTGGAGATCGACAGAGCCGTCAAGAGGCTCGGCGCCAAGAAAAGGGCGCCGGGCCCCGACGGCATCCCGGGCACAGCATGGGCCTTGGCGATGAGGGAGGGGGAGGTGAAGAGCCGCACAATGCGGCTCTTCACCTCCTGTTTGAGGACCGGGGTGTTCCCCAGCCCCTGGAAGAGGGCCAATTTGGTCCTCTTCAAAAAGGGGGGCAAGTCGGAGGACAGCCCTTCCGCATTTAGGCCGATATGCCTACTGGACGAGGCGGGCAAACTATTCGAAAGAATAATACACGCCCGCCTCGTCCGGCACCTATCCCGGAGTAGTCCAACGCTCAGCTCAGAGCAATACGGCTTCCGGGAGGGACGGTCGAGTGTGGACGCGATACTACGCGTCCGGTCCCTCTCGGAGGCCGTAGTGAGGAGGGGGGGAGTTGTGTTGGCGGTGTCCTTGGACATCGCCAACGCTTTCAACTCCCTCCCTTGGGACCAGGTGGAGGCGGGTTTGGCCCATTTCAGGGTCCCCCCCCACCTGGTCTCAATTATTAGGGACTACTTCCGGGATAGAAGACTGGAGTTCCGGAACAAAGCGGAACTCCAGTGCGGAAGGGTGGTATACCGCGGTGTTCCCCAGGGGTCCGTATTAGGACCCCTATTATGGAACATCGCGTATGACCAAGTCCTCCGTCTTGCCCTTCCCTCCGGCTGCAGCGTCGTCTGCTACGCAGACGACACGATGGTGCTGGCCGGGGGCAGGGGCTGGAGGAGCGCCCTGGAAAAGGGACGACGGGCGGTAGACCAGGTGATAGGCTCCCTGAAAAG
>NW_022639693.1:128467-129344 GCF_010583005.1 Odontomachus brunneus
GGATCGACGGTGTCTCCGTGAAGACGGGTCCCTCAGTTAAATATCTGGGACTCGTCTTGGATGGTAAATGGGGGTTCCAGAAGCATTTTGAGCTTCTGGCCCCCAAGTTGGGCAGGGTGGCCAACATGCTAGGTGGCCTCCTGCCCAATCTCGGCGGCCCTAAGAGGAAGGCACGGCGGCTGTATGCCGGCGTCGTCCAGTCCATGGCCCTGTACGGGGCCCCGGTCTGGGCGAGTGCGATGGCGACCAACCGGCGCATTACTGCGCTGGGACCCCGCGCTCAGCGGTGGGTCGCCATTCGCCTCGCCCGGGCCTATAGGACGACGTCGCATATGGCCGCCACGGCCCTGGCCGGTCTCCCCCCGCTGGAGCTCCTTGCACAAATGCACGCCGAGACCTATCGGCGTGTTAAGGAGCTCCGTGCCGGGGGAGACCACGAACACCTGGCCAGGGCCATAGGCATAGCCAAACTGCAGGCCCGTCAACGCCTCCTCCTTAGGTGGAGTATCCACCTCGGAGGATGAGGGTCGCCGAGGCCATCCGGCCCTGTCTACAAGAATGGGTAGACAGGGTCCGCGGAGAGCTGTCTTTCCGGACAACGCAGGTACTCACCGGACATGGATGCTTCGGTGAGTACCTGCACAGGATTGGTAGGGAGCCTAACTCCCGCTGCCACCACTGTGGCGCTGAGGTGGATTCGGCGCAACACACCCTGGAGGAATGCCCCTCCTGGGATGTGGAGCGCCGAGTCCTGAGTGACGTGGTGGGAGCGGACCTTTCTCCCCCGGCCCTCATAAGGGCCATGCTTGGGGGAGACGAGGGCTGGTCTGCCGTCACCTCCTTCTGTGACACAGTCGTGTCGCAGAAGGAGGAGGCG
>NW_022639693.1:129402-132163 GCF_010583005.1 Odontomachus brunneus
CCCCTCCGCCCCAGCAACCTCGGTCGGGAGCGTGGGGGCGGGCCGGGTCCGGACGGGACCGGACCCGGTCACAAGCGCCCCCAACAGGCGAGGTGCGACCGGACGGGGGGGCCCACGTCCGGTCATGGAGGACAGGAACAACGGGCAGGGAGGGAAATATCCCTCCCGGCCCGGGAAGGGGGCGGGGTTTAGGTTTTCCCCGCCCCGCGGCTGAGGGCGTCCCGGAAGTAATGCGCAAGCGGTTCCCGGGACGCCCTCGCAACAGCCGCATGGGGCCCGGCAGAGGTTTTAGTGGGTAGGCCCCCTCCGGCCGTTAGCTACCGGAGGGGGAGAGTCCCACACTACCCCTGGGAAAGTCCCGATTTTCGTGCGTAATGCATTTCCTCTGCGTCAAAAAAAAAAAAAAAGAAAAAATGATGTAACTTATGTATGAAAATGAGCCCGATATCACTGGGAACATCCTACCATACGAAAACCGGCCACCGTCTTTCAGTCCAGTTTTGTAAATTTTTTTATAATTTTATCAATATTTATCCTCAATATTTCTATGTTCTCATTAATTGCTGTATTAAATAATGCAGTTTTTAATTAAAGCAAGTTATATTTAATATTTCATAATTTTTTTGTAACTTTTTAAGTGAATAACAAACTTAAAAAATATATCAAGTAAATTTTTTCGTCAAATGGCAACTCGAGATGTAAATTTTAAAACATTTTATTATTTTCACTACATATTGTACATATTGCTCAAATTCATTATTGCACGTGCTTTCAATATGTATAAGCATTTATAATTTTATATAACCAATATAACATAAACTTGGGCTTACGGAACAAAGTGACTGCCGCCTATGTGGTGAGGAGAGAGAGGACAGCACCCACATTTTATGTCGGTGTCCTGTACTCACATGCAAAAGGTATAGATCCTGGGGCTGCATGTTCATGGAGCCTGAGGATCTAAACGGAAAAAGGGTTAGCAGCTTGATTGACCTGGCGTCAGATACTAGGCTGGGTTTATTAGCGTAATCCTAAAAAATAGCAGGAGGTCACAATGGAACTTCTAGATCTAGGTGACGTAAGGGCATTAAAGTGCCCACCTGCTCCACTACTACTACTACTACTACTAACATAAACTTTCGAAAATGATCAGTATTTCGTGAAATTTTCAAATATGATATCTCCTTAACAGTAGCACAGAAATAGCACAGCGATGAATAGAAGTTCATGGAGGATTTATTTTAAAGAGTACTTAAAAAATTAAACAAATTAATGTTTGAAGAATTTTTGAAAAATTAAGAGTTTAATTCACTCTAAAATATTCCGTTGAAGTTTATTTATAATAAATACTTCGCGAATTATTATTTGGGATACTCTGAGAATTTGTGAGAAATTACTATTATTAACTTCATTAAATTACTATTATTAACTTTCATTAACATTTTATGGTTACATTAGACAGATACCTTATTGTTTATAGTAAGCGTCGATTTATATATTTATACATAAATTTAATTAATTTAATTTAATCTTATCTGTGTGTGTGTGTGTGTGTGTGTGTGTGCGTGTGTGCGCGTGTGCGCGTGTGCGTGCGTGCGTGTGCGTGCGTGATAAAGTGGGGGTTTTTTTTTTTTTAAATTGTACTCTTATGATTACTCAAGTTTTATAATGTTTTATGACTTTGTCTATTTAATAACGTTTTAATTTTGTGAATCTCACATAGTTAAGGATTAAATTAACAATAAAAGTACAAAAAATATAATTTTTATTAAAATGAAATATTTTATTACATCATACACACATAGCATTAGATATTCCATGTATATACATAAAAGCTTCATGATGTGAAAAAAACATCCTGTATATCCACTGCACATACATTTCATATACGTAATATGAATATACATGACGATATATACTATGTAAAAACATTAATGGTTTTAATATGTATATATCACACATAATGTTGCATGTAAATTCCATGAATATACATATTTGGAACATACTCCGATACATATTGCATATACATACGTTAAAGGAAATTCGCGATATATTCGATATCCTTGATAAATGGTACATTCGGCGTGTATATGTATGTACATCAATATACTGTGATATACATCTTATATATATATATACCTTGATAGACTTAACATGTATACATCGTACATCATATCGCAAGTATATGCGAAATGTATATGCAGTGAATATACAGGATGTTTTTTTAAATCATGAAGCATCATGAAACTCCCTAGATAACAAGTATTTTTTTTATGTTTTAAATTAGTTTCTTTTATTATCAGAAAACAATTTATTTAAATTTACAAAATGATTTATTTGTATCTTATTTACTTTTAAAGCAAATAAATATTTTTTAAATATGCTTTTTACGTACTTTTAAACATACATTTTATATATAAGATGTAGTAAAAAGAAATCCATTATTTTTGCATGAAATTGAAGGCTTTATTTAGCATAGTTAGAATGATCCGATTTAGGTCAAATATGCACCGTTTTGTTCGATAACTTGTTGCCATTTTGAAGGTAATTCCATTATGCCTCTCTCATAGAAACCCTTGTCCCTATTGGTAAAAAACTCGATTTTCACAAGCTTCTCTTAAGGCGAATTTTTCACCAGCAAAATCATTCGCCATAAACAGGAACAGGTGGTAATCACTTGGTGCCAGGTCCGGACTATAAGGTGGATGCATAAGAACCTCCCAACTAAGCTCCCGAAGCTTCTGGCGAGTCACTATCGATGTGT